>NC_079172.1:4205901-4218076 GCF_947568905.1 Ostrea edulis | reverse complement strand
ACTGGTCAGACATTAGGATAGAGTTCAGTAGACTGGTCAGACATTAGGATAGAGCTCAGTATAGACTGGTCAGACATCAGGGTAAAGCTCAGTATAGACTGGTCAGACATTAGGATAGAGCTCAGTAGACTGGTCAGACATTAGGATAGAACTCTGTTGACCGGTCAGACATTAGGATAGAGCTCAGTATAGACTTGTCAGACATCAGGACAGAGCGCAGTAGACTGGTCAGACATCAGGATAGAGCTCAGTAGACCAGTCAGGCACCAGGATAGAGCTCAGTATAGACAGGTCAGACATCAGAATAGAGCTCAGTAGACTGGTCAGACATCAGGATAGACCTCAGTAGACTGGTCATGCATCAGGGTAGAGCTAAGTATAGACTGGTCAGACATCAGGATAGAGCTCAGTAGACTGGTCAGACATTATGATATTTTATTGATTTTGATTTTAAAGGTCTACAGAGCATCCATTGGTAATAATAAATGCAATACCGATTATTTCACTGAAAATACTTTTGAATTACAGATTCTCCTGGATCTGTAATATACCTTAAAGTTGTTCACCCCTCAGCAAATGTGCAATATCTTTACGTATGTCATTCGATGTGTGCATGTAGTTATGTGGTGAAATGGCACATACAGTCATGTAATAGGGGTCTATACTCTTCTGATATTGGTGAGTGAGATTTAAAAACAGCATTCCCACGAAATAAAATTTCTGTTTTTTATGTGTAAGGTCAATTAAATGAACACCAAAGTAGAGATGAGAAATGTCATTTTTAGTTAAAATGATGAAAAATATGTATACCCTAAAAAGCGATCTAACAGCTAATCACACAATGCAAAATGGTATTTGAATAATTTGCTGCTCCCCTACAGATGTACATGGTTATATTATAAATAATTTGCTGATTCCCTACAGATGTACTTGGTTATATTATAAATAATTTGCTGATTCCCTACAGATGTACATGGTTATATTATAAACAATTTGCTGATCCCCTACAGATGTACATGGTTATATTATAAATAATTTGCTGCTCCCCTACAGATGTACTTGGTTATATTATAAATAATTTGCTGCTCCCCTACAGATGTACATGGTTATATTATACACGTATTCACAACAAGCGGTCTTGCAGTTTTGTTATGGAGAAAGCTGTTGGAAATACGAAAAAAAAAGACTATTTCAATTATCTAAAGATTCTTTAACGCATGCTAATACTTGTCTATACTATTGGGGCGGCACCTACTAAAACTCCTGTAATGGTACATGGAGATATATATCTACGAAAGTTCTCAAATATTCCTTATCTAAAGCCCTAGCTTAATATATTCTTGGTAGCAAGGTATTACTCTAGCTGCAATCATATTGCCCTTTCCGACTTGGTGGTGGTGTTGGTGTTGAGTGTGTGTGTGTATGGGGGGGGGGGGGGGGGGGGGGGGCTAGGGCTACCGTTCCTTAGGATCTCCGTTATGGTGCAGATGCTGGAGTGATTCATTCTCGCAACATTTTCGATCATTTTGAACATTTGCTGGTTTTCTTTACTTAAATAAAAACGATATTATAAGTTCCTTAGTCAATATACCAATTACTTACGATTCGTGAGACTCTTTTCTACCATTTTTAACAGTTTTGATATGTTCCAATTTCTCGATTCATATTGTGCTTCATGTTTGATGTACTAAGTTATTTGCATACGCCCATATAAGCTAGTGTTTACATCAAAGTACGAGCAGGGAGAAGACAGCGATTTCATCGGTATTGGAAAGGTTTAAATTTGATATCAAGTTAAATATTACGAAAGCTGATTAGGACCACTTACCCCCCGCCCAAAAATCAAAGGCGTAATAATGCGAAATCAAAAGCGTTATAACGCAAAATAAAGGCATGATAACGCGAAGCAAATACGTAATGTATAACGCACACGAAAGGCGTAAAAACGCAAAACAAAAGACGCGAAAGAAATGCGTAATATCGCGAATGAAAGGCGGGATATAACGCGAAACAAAGGCTAACGAGAATGAAGTGCATAAAACCGCGAGTGATTGATTGATGTTTTCCGCCACACTCAAAAATGTTTCAGTTATTTGGTGCATGCATGCGCCCACTTTTTTATTGGTGGAAGAGAAAACCCAGATACATTGTAATTGGGAAGAGACCACCGACCTTCCGAAAGTAAATTGGGAAACTTTCTCACTTACCGGCGCGAGCAGGATTCGAACCCGCGCCGACCAGAGGTGAGAGGAGGTGAGAGGTCGTGTGGTTTTGAACGCGATGTTCTAACCACTCGGCCACGGAAGCCCCTTGGAGGGCGTAATATCGCGAAAGAAAAGCGTAATAACGCTAATCAAAGGTGTAATAATGCGATACAAAGGCGTATTAATGCGGATTCATCAGGTGTTATATAACGCAAGAGGAAGGCGTAATAATGCGAATGAAAGGTATATAAACTGTGCACATGCACGTTGAATATTATGTTATAGTGCATTGTGCAGAATGTTTGATACAAACAAGTAATAAAACTATATTTCGAGTTGTGATTTAGCAACAAGGAAATTTTAGCGATATTAGCTCATTCAAATATATGAGGACGGAAATGATAGCTCTAGTGATCCCCCATCTTGCTTGCAATTGCATGCTCATTTTGTGGACTCTTCAACGATTAAGTTGTTATATATTGACCTTTATTATTACCTACATGGTGTAAAATCAGGCACAATTACCCTTAAAAGCAACCGTGACCCCCTTTCAAGAGTTCTATATATTTGACTGTATCCCTTTATCGGTTTTGTTTCATTAGATCACCCAATATTCAATCTTTAGAGAGTTCTGAAATGAGGCTTAACCCTCGGGAGGCCCAAGGTAATATGCCTATAGACCCATACTGAGGGTAAAAAACGATAATCTTAGGGGTTCCCCATCTTGCTTGCATTTTTGTTTTTTGTTTTTTGTTGTTGTTGTTGTTGCGGTATTACGTCTTTTGACTTCAAATTGTCTTTCAAGGGGTAATTAACGTTTTTTTACTCGCGTGATAACGTCTTTTGATACGCATTATTACGCCTTTTCACTTGGCATTATTACGCCTTTTCACTTTGCATTATAATGCCTTTTGAAAGATGTAATAACGTCTTTTGATTCGCATTGATACGTCTTTTCACTTCACATTATAACGCCTTTCAAAGGCGTAATATAACGCCTTTTGATTTGCTTTATCAAGCCTTTTGAATCGCGCTACATGTATTACGTATGTAAATGTCAGGGAAATACTCTGTAGGCCTAATTAAAGAATAATTGCGGTGTCCCAAAAATATTCCCGACAAATATGACGTAATATACAATTATGTACGTCATATTTGAGATATACCAGTAGGCTGGTGTAAAATAAAGATGAATGAAAAAGAGAACATTTCAACTAAGAAAAGAGCTTACCGTACTGCAAAGTTATCAAGATTTATGCCAAAGGACATTAAAGCTGTTATTGGACAAAGTTTATGGAGACCAAGCACTCTCATACATGTATGCATCAGTATTAAGGTGGGCACGTGATTTTAAATCGGGTAGAACGTCGCTGAAGATGATCCTCGTTCTGGTTGGCCGTTGTCAAAGTATCCGGGAAAAGACGCCATTAATGTGAGAACTGCAATTACTGAAGATGCAAGGCATACCGTGGAAAACCTTACAAATATTAAGAATTTATACTAATTCGTCGGTTGTTTTCAGCATTCTAAAAGAACAGATAAAGCTTCAGAAAGTTTGCGCTCTGTGTACATCCCCCTCAAGGAAGAGTAAAAACGCGTCCTTGTAGAAATGGCAACCCAGTTACATGTACTTAGCAATTACGAAGACTGTGATCAACAGCGTTTAAATGAGATCGTTACTGGTGACGAAACTTGGATTTATTTTGGGTTTTTAACCGGACACTAAACGCAAAAACAAGGTTTGGATAGGAGAAACTGACCAAAGACCTCGGATAGTGCGCTTAAACGCAGGTAAGTTTGCGAACAGCTGTTTGCGTTAGTGTTGAACACTAGAGTCTAGAGGTCCGATAGCCCAAGTTCCGGTTCCAGAACATACGAGTGTTACTGGTCAGTTTTCGACTGAAGATGTCCAATCTAAGGCCGTTGAACATTACATAACTGTCCATCCAGCCACCGTTACTAGAAGGATCAAGATTCTACATGACATAGCACCGGCAAACAAATCGTCTGTCGTAACTTCTACATTACAATACACCGGAAAACAAATCGTCTGTCGCAACTTTTACATGACAAAGCACCGGCAAACAAATCGTCTTTCAGTTGTAACTTTTTTTTAGCTTATAATATTTATTTAAAATAACCATATTTTTAGAAATCATCTACTTATTTTAAATTCTAATTTCTATGTCTTAATCGTATTTATAAATTTTTACTCAACCATGAAAAATTAATATTTCTCCCTGTTTGTTGTATGTCATATTGCATGTAGATGTTGGTCGTTGGACAGAGAGGCGCTTGCCACCTGATCTCCGGCTAGGATCTATATGAAATACCAGATTGCATGAATCTTAAATATTGCTGCATGTTGTTTTATTATTTTAATGTTGATGTATATGTTTTATATTCGGTAAAAAGCTCTATAGAGCTTATGTTATTTGTGTTTTATACATGCCGAATTGAAATAAAGTTTTCTTATCTTATCTTATCGTCTGTCGTAACAGGCATGGGATTGTTGTTTTGTCTAATCCACCCTAAACTCCGATGTAAATATGACGAGGGTACTTTACCGACAGTGATATGTTGTTCAGTCATTGTACACATACAGACATTTGAGATGTCCTGGAAATATTGTTGACATACAGATTCAAAAGTCAATGGTCAAGAAAATCTAGATATATTCGGTAATATTTCAAGTGGCTGTACCTTCAACAACGCACTATATGCCAGTACTCTAATAATTTCATATCCAATGTCTAGTTTGTCACAGTGGGGTGATGACGTCATTACTTCCTATGTTATGTGGGTGTTGAGACAAAGAACTGAAAAGTTTTCATTTGAAATGAAAACGGGTTTTATTCTTCTTGGATTTGTTTGTAAACAAAAATAAAACCCAGTCCAACCAGAGACAGGGGTCCATGCAGAACATGTACCCCAAGTGACCTTATACAGAGATTAAATAACGAATGAAGAGTGGTTAAGCAATATTTAACTCAAAACCTAACCATTGTCCCAAAACTTTACTCCTCTAGAGACACTTGTGTAAACATTTGATGCTCATACACATTTCCCCTAGAATGTTTACATTGTATATGCCATGACAAAGAAATGTGACAATATTGTATATTGTTTTCAGATTTTCTTTGTCACATGCCTTCACATTTGACATTGTATTAATTTTCATGCATTAGTCAAATACTAATGACTTGCATTTAAAATTTTTTTTTTTTTACCATATTTCCTGCTACCTCTTGGCCTTTACCCATTAGTTTAGGAAAGGACAGGAGCCATTTTATCCAGGCAGGGAAATAATTGTGACCAGGTTCTTATCTTGTTTGGTAGTGTCTATCATTTCTGGTTTGTATGTCACGGGGGGGGGGGGGGGGGGGGGGGGGGGGGGGGGGGGGGAGAGAGAGAGAGAGAGAGAGAGAGAGAGAGAGAGAGAGAGATTTTTCTACACTTCGAAAATGCAAAAAATAACCATAAGCAATGACAAATATCAAACCTGCATTTATTTTATATTATTCTGCAATTTTTCTACTTTTAAAAGTGCAGAAAATCACTAGTAGCAAATGATAAACAGCAGAAAGTACACATACTTTGTAATTCTTCTGTTTTACATGTAGTATGAAACTGGTGAAGTACTTGAATATTCAACAATGATTTATACTCCACAACCTTTGACCCTAAAACAAGTCATCATGGAGTTCAGAGTGAGGCTGAAGTCCTCGCTCCAGCATGGACTTCTTTTTGCGCTCCTCCTCTTGTTGCTTCTGAATTTGTTCTTCGCGTTGCATTTCCAATATATCGTCTATTGGTACTTCTTCTAACTGAGGGTTATTTTCATTTTCCAGATCCTAGAGGAATGATTGAGATATCTTAATATAATTATTACTTTTATGAAAAAGAAATGTTTGTAAAAACATATATGCCCCATTTGGTGCAAAATTTAAAAGGATTATACAATCATTTAAGCAATAGTAGTGCCAAAACAATTCAAGATATCGAGCGGACAGTATCTTCCTATGTCCAGAGTGGATTGATCCTTGACCATGTGACCTAATAATCAGTATGGGTCATTTACTCTTTATGATGTACCAGTGTACCAAGTTTGATGTCTGTAGAGCAAAGGGTCTTCAAGATATTGAGCAGTTAGTATATTCCTATGTCCACTTTTACCCTTGACCTTTAACCTGTGATTTTAAAATCAATAAAGGTCATCTATCCCTTCGAATGTACCAGTGTTCCAAGATTGATGTCTGTCGGGTAAAGGGATTTCAAGATATTGAGCGGTCAGTTTATTCCTATTATCAGTTTGACCCTTGACCTTTGACTATGTGACCTCAAAATCAACAGGGATCATCTAATCTTTAGAATGTAACAGTGTTCAAGTTCAATGTCTGTCAAGCAAAGGGTTCTCAAGATATTATTCCTATGTCAAATTTGACCTTGATCATGTGACCTCAAAATCAATAGGCTCATCTACTCCTTAGAATTTAATAGTGTACGAAGTTTGATGTCTGTTAATCAATCGGAGGAGGAGGGTATAATCTATGCATATAAGTGTTGACCGGGAACTATGTGCAGTAGCTCCATTTGAATAAGTCTATACTAATAAAAACAAACACATCAGATATAAATTTCAACATTTCTGTCATCACAATATTCTTACTTTACCTGTACTTGGAATTTTTGCTCATTATAATTTTTACATTTAGCATGTAATGTAGAGTAGATTATATCCTACTACATAATTACATGTGCATACATAAATGTACAAGTGAATTTCATAAAACTATTTAGTTTACATTTACTTACTATTTCGCCAAGCAGAACAACATTTTCTCCTCTTACAACAAAGATTCCTCTTGGAATATCTCCATATTTCTTACCAACATGAATTCTTTCAATAGTACGGTGAAGGACTAGATTGGCTACAAGTTGGAGTAGAAAAAAGGGAAGAAAACTGCTGAAATTGCTTTTGGAAGAAAGAGTTGATAGAATGCCAAATATGTTTATGATTAACACAGGTGAAAAAATTACCGGTATGATAATTGTAATATTTTTAACTTACCAAATTGGTCAATACTTCTCAGGTAACCTATCAGTGTTCTTCCATCTCTAAGCACAACAAGTAGTTTTTCTGAAAATTTACATAACAAAGATTGAAAATTATGCAAAACCTCCATATGAAAATAAGACCTCAACAGATGTTTACTTTTCAATTGATTATATCTGCACTCTATACATGTTTATTTGTAGAAAACAAAAGTTATACTACTTAGTATAAAGCCAAGGTCAAAATTTCAAATATGATATGACTTGACCTTTGTCGGCAATAATAGTAAAGCTTTGATCTTGTTCTTTCACCTGACTAAATATCAATTTTCTAACAAGATGAGTTTGTGAAACAATGATTCACCCATATGACAGCAAGTAATTTTTGTACCCAAAGAAAGGTCTAGTCACAAGAAATACACAGGTTAAATATGAAAGCCCTTTCACTAACCAATCAAAAGCTATCTTAAGTGTATATTATTGAAATTGATTTGTTGAGAAAATGAATAAATATCGGCACATTTCTCAAAATATTATTTGAAACACAGGTGAAAATGTTGGAGCATTGATTTGAAATTGTCAACCGATTCTTGCAAAAAGTTATACTGACTTATAAGCAAGTCAATGACAAATCCCTCCAAAGTAATCTAAAAAATATACAACCGACTTATAGGCAGGCAAGTACATGTATATACGATATACGCCCCCAGATATCTGACTGGGGACATAAAAATCTTGACGTGAAGATGAAAAGTTAACGTTTTATGACCAAATTAAAGTTTTGGACAGACAGATAAGTGCTGTGAAAACAGACAGGACAAATATGCCATCCAATCAACATTCTCAGGGGCATCATTCATTATTTTGAAGATGCAATTTAAAGTTAACACCCCCCCCCCCCCCCATATTTTTCCTGTATCCTGATTAATGGTAATCTGCCTGTCAATCAAACTTTTAACAATAGATCCCAGGTGGACTGATATCTGCAGAGACTGTGGTCTGCAGCTACTTAAGAGAGGTATTTTGATAACAATATCAGCCAATAACTACTTTCAATCTTTAGGAAGCTGAGTATACCAAAGTTTTGATAGCATTGACCTGTCCACAACTGCTGTCCCCAGGACAATGCAATTTCAATAATCGTTGTATTTTTTTCTCTCGTCTATATAACTGTATTATAAATTACACCACTTCAAACTACAGACGCTTCTGCAGTAAAATCAAGACACCCCTCTGGGAAAAATACAAGTGTATTTTTCCTACTGGGGTGTCTTAAATTTTTCTACACAAGTCCTGCCTCTGTAATCAAACAATAATTTGCACAGTAATTTCTAAAACATAAGTTATTGAAATAATTTCTAATTAGTTACAAAAAGAAAATATTCAGAGAGAGAGAGAGAGAGAGGGAGAGAGAGAGAGAGAGAGAGTGTGTAGACTGTGTGTCAGCTACCGTTAGGGATACAACCATTATACGAATGCTATAGCCACAGAAACTTTGCAGATAACCCTTAGAGGCACTTCCTGTGAATATCAAAACTATATGTAGAGTGCGATCTTTTGGTCAAGTAAATAACAATGACCATAGATAAGCCCAACCTGCTTAATCTATATATAAAAATACTATTTACATCTAATGATGAGCAAAACACACAAAAAATCCCAGGACATGATAAACAAAATCAACAAAAAACAAAGAATAGGCCCATAATCCTTAACGGTTACCCAAATTTTAGTTAAAAGTATGAATAGCCCCCACTCGGGTCACGAATTCTTTAATAATTTTTTTGTTCTGCATATTTACATGCAAACTAAATTCTAATATTCAGCAGCAGTATAAAAGAAGATGTGTTCTTAAAACATAAATTCTTCCGCAAGTGCCCATATTGATCAAATTCTTTATATATAATAATAAAAATATACAAGTTACATTAACACTATATGACTATTTTGGACCTGTCCTAGAGTTACAACCCTGGGGTTGTGAAATTGACAATTTTTGTGCATCCGTTTATGCTTTTCCTAAGTATATATGCATTTAGTTTTGTACTGCATGAACAAAATTAAAGAAGATAACAGGACGATGCATTTATTTTTTCTTACAGATGTGTGGTTGTAGAAGAATCTTTTTTGAAAACTGGTTTATTTTTCGCAGTTTTTGTCTTGCACCTAAGGCCATGGGGGTACAGGAGTCTCACTTGTCCCAAAGATGCTTTATACCAAATTTGGAAAGAATTGAAAGGGTGGTTATCAAGAAGTTAAAAACGTTCAATTGTTACCACACACATTTAATCACCAGAGTAATGTTGGTCCCATCCTGTTAACAAAACCCATAATCCTGTGATCAAGAAATTTACAATTTTGGTAGAGGGCTACCTGCTCCTTCTACATGTCCTAAACAGTCTTGCTGTATTTATTGTAAATTATACATGCAATATGAGTTAGTATTAGGACTAACAAAGACCAGAGACATATATAACAGAGATTAGCAACTTTCCCCAAGTCTAATATTATCTCGAGATCCTCAGTTTTTCGGTCAAAATGCATACACCGATTTAATTCTTCAGAATGAAAGATATGCAGTTCAAACCATCCAAATCTTATCACTAAAGCATTCAAGATGCAAAATTATTTTAAGATGTTTAACTTCAAATTAAAATGAAAGTGAAGTTTCAAAAGGCAACACATTACTCAAACTCAGTGAGATTTCAAGAAATGGTTACGATTTGCTATATTTTTGGTTAATAATATATTTGTTTATCATCAAATCATTTCAAAACTAATATTTTGTTCGATTCAAATTTATGATAGGAGTGATATAAAGTAAAACTTAAATCAACGTCAATTTATGAAACCAATAAAATGGAAAATTTCACATATTTCATGCGGGGAAACATGCTGCCAAAGGAGTTGCCTATCTCTATCATATTCATTCATGTCTCTACAAAGACTAATAATTCAGCACTACTTTTACACCCAATCGCCCTTAATTTACAGTAATGTATTTAAGAGAAGGTAGAAAGCAATAAAGTAGCACATATGACATAGCAAACAAAAATTGACCGTTTTTGTCTTTTTCATAACATATATAACGACACATATTATCTGTGTCGTTGCACATGCATTCACCCATAGGGGCATCTTATCCACTCTGTTCACTGTTATATGTGTGATAGAGAACAGAGCGGATAAGCTGCCCCTGTCAGGCTGTGGTTCACCCAATGCCCACTTAGTCGTTGTTGTCGCAGTGACTATTTTTCCTATCAACAAGCATTTCCACATTTCACGCAGTAAATAATGACATACTGTCTATCTCTTCTACCAGACTAGCTGTTCCTGGAAGGTAATTCATTCTTAAATATTACGATTTCTCTGGAAATCATACTAAACTTGCTAAACTTGAATATGTCGGTGCTTTCGGTTCTTGTTAATTCATACGCAAGATATTCGGGCATTACATACCAAATAAAGTTTAGCTTTGCAGGCTTATAAAAAGACTTTTTGTTTCTATATTAAACATAATGTAACATCATAACAATATTAAACTAATCTTTGAATTCGTAGTTAATTTTCTTCCATATCATAATTTGTAGAAGAATCATTCAAGGTTTGCCGAGAGTTTATTGGTTAATGAAAATGTGACGTAATTCCGGCACTAATGTCAACAACCGGAGACAAAATAGGCCAAGTGTGATAGTGCACGCGAATCGACATGTCCAACAAAGTATAGACCTATCGAAAGGTTTATTTTTATATTTTTAAAGAAATATATGCGTGTTTCAAAGAAATATGAAGAGAAAAAAATATCCACCATTTCAATATTAATGGAAACAACGTTCTTTGAAGAGGAAATTCCCTAAATTGCAATCGATTTTATGCATGAATGATGGCTACTAGTAACTCTAGTACAGAAAATGGAACATTAACGGATACAACTTCCCCTGTACACGACTGTACGGCAAAAGAGGTGTTTTTGATTGTTTTTATAGTGATGGGACTATTGGGCAACATTGTCTTGATCATTACATTAGGATGTAATAAGAAACAGCGCACGTCTGCCTTGCAGTTGTTTTCGCTAAATTTGGCATTTGTGAACTGTTTGGACTGTCTCTCTAATATGTCTTTTGCCTTGGTCTCTGCCTTTGGATCTGTATCATGGAGCAGCGAGGACTTTCTTTGTCGTCTGAATTCGTTTTTCATGAACCTTACCTGGATTGAAACCATTCTTGGACTGATGTTCATGACACTAGATAGAATGATGGCTACACGTCACAGTGAAAAATATGAGCAATTTCAGAGCATGCCACGATTCATTATCATGCTTATCTACACCTGGGTACACTCAATATCATTTAGTGCTCCCATGTTGTTCGGTGCAATAGAAGTTGAATTTTACGAAAACGTGAAAATGTGCATGATGGCAAAAAATGTCTCAATCATTTATACCTTCACAATAACATTTGTGTGCTTTCTCATTCCCATTATTGTATCTGTTATTTTCTTTTCACTTGCAATAAAAGTTACATGCTCAGATCATTCTGTCCGTGCCATGAGAAGTCAAAATCAATATTCCAAAGAACTAGAAGAACCAAAGTTATTAAAGGAACTTAATGGTGCAAAGTACACTGGCATTCTTTTATTCCTCTGGATCATCATGGAGGTCCCTTTCATTGGTGCACAGTTAATTCGAATGTTTAGATACAGTGATGATTTAAATATTAACAGTAGTTTTGAAGTACCAGACAGTTACGCTTTTGATGTGAGTTTAGTTTGGTTTAGATTTGGTTTTGTGATAATCCTGCCAATTCTGGCCCTCCTGTGGAAAAAAGAACTCTGGCAACTATTCAAAAATATTATATTGTGTAGAAAGTCCAATCTAATTGTGGATTTGGAGTTCAAAGGGGAGAATCCTCCAAATC
>NC_079172.1:4108401-4200901 GCF_947568905.1 Ostrea edulis | reverse complement strand
TATATCTCTCCCAGACAGAGTGATCATGAGGGCCACAACCTCATATGGAACTTGGGTTAAGTAATATTGCTTCTCACAAACAATAACAACAGCATTGTAATGGAATGACATTAATAATGCAATCTTGGGATCAATACGGAGGAAGCTTAACTTTATCAGATGTGCAGATTTCTTGTCGGATCCACTTTTACACCTTCCTGTATACCAAGGTAAACTGTACATGTATGAAATGCCTCTTTATGGCGATGCAATTAATACATGCAGGAAAAATTACATTTCCTTTGCAGCTTGCAAATTGTTAACGTTGCTGAATTTTAGTATTCACGGACTCTATCAATCATTATGCAATATTCATAAACAGCTTGTTTATGTATTCGTTAATTTTGCTTGGTCAAATTAAACCCTGTTAGTACCCATCACTGTGGGGGACGGTTTACCTGGTGCCAATAGTTATTTGATTGCGCCCCAAGTAATCCCGACGGCTACCCGGTCTGAAAATTAAGGAACTCCGAAATCAATATACTAATCAATTGAGTAGAATGTTTCTTAGAGTGTATATACAGTATTTGAAGATTGTTCATAGAGCGGTCTGAAGCTTTAATCAAGGTGGCAAAGAATTCACATAATGGCATGTGCTCGTTACAGTATAACGGGTTTGTTCATCAATTGGTAAATAGAGATTGGAATGATTTCTATAGAGAAATAAAATACCAGCAGGATTATTGTAATTCATAAACACAAAATTTAGGTTAATATCACTGACTTTAACTTAGATCGATAAGTTACAAGTATGTCTCAAGGATATGGGATTTAATAATATATATATGTCTTCAAACATGAACAAAATGAAACTGAAAATGTAATACTTAATGCGTGCTCCTGTTGAAGCAATTAATTGATACCGGTGAATTTTGAATTTATAGATGAAACAATCGTGTCTATTTATGAACTGAAAAGAGGACAGTTTTTGGAACATTTTCCATACTTATTCAGAAGTGTTTGTTGAGAAGTTCTACAAATCAATTTGACCTAGAAATATCAAGATTGACAAGTGTCTGTTCATTTTGCGGAAGAAGTCCTTTAATTGTACGGTTTCAATATAGGTCGCGTATTTAGATTTTTGTATAGTTTGGATAAGCACCAAGGTTTTCTTTGTTCTGGAATAATGCCAGAAGAAAATAAATGATTTGTTTAAGCGTTATGTACACCGACGCACATTTTCCAACTATACAAAATATTGTACAGTAGTGTCCAGTTTCAAGTTTATTTGTTCTTTATGTGTAGATTACAGAGTGCTTATACTGTATTGTGAAATGGTATTCACTGTCTGTTCTATGATACAACTTTCAGCTGTGCACATTGCACAAAACCCTTCAGCGTAACTTGATGATTCGTGATTTATATATATATATATATATAGAGAGAGAGAGAGAGAGAGAGAGAGCACAGTATTCATTTCACTTTATTTTAATTTGGATACCCACTTCCGCCGCTACCCAGGGTTGAACTCTCGACCTGGGAACCAAATATCCTCCCAGCATGTTGTCAGCGCGCTAGACCTCTCGACCATCTTGCAAGTCATACATGAATATGGAATTCTCGCCATGTTGTCACACGGTCATTGAGAATGGAAATGGGACACATTTATTTAACGTACATACAAGAAACACATTGCATTTGAAATATTGTTTTTATATAAAGCCCCATAATAGCAATGAATTCTTAAATAAACATAACTGCAACATGCTCTTTAACTGGTTATATGTGATTCTTTTTCAGGAGGTTGTAAACTATCGGAACAGCGCATCGACACGTTTCCATAGACAGGGTGGTTGGTCACCGAGAACCATGTCCGAAGTCCAAAGCCAAACAATATCATCAGTTGACCCCGGCGTCTTTGTCTCCATGCTCAGTGCCAGACACATTTCTATCAGACTGCCAGAGCCATCATACAGTTTTCATTGGGTACAAGTTTGTCTGGGACAGAAACCTAAATCGAAATCTAGTTCTACAAGGTTCTAACCCAAACTTCCAGCAGTTACTAGTACACGTACATTGTACATACGCATTTCCACGTAATGAATTGCATTGCGATTTAACTTCCTTGGATTTTAAGAAACAGGAAGGGTTGCTTAGGTTGTAATCATTGTACAGTCAGTACTAGTGATAGGTGTATTTATTTAAGTATAGTATTCTGACATCCGTCCTTGATTTAAAACCTGGTGCAATTTTGTATTTGTATTCACTGTATGTGGAGGTAGACTGGTTTTATCTGTGATTTTGATTTGTTAGATTTATATCGTATTTATTTTGCTCGGTGTCGGCATATCATTGTGATCTCATTCTATAACGCAGATTGTGTAAAATAAACTCATTGACTTTTGGGAATATACATGTATATTTAAAAAAAGAATTTCATGTGATGACAAATTTAATATTGATTATTTGACTTGTTGTGAGGTTGACACAGTTACACACGTGCTGTTGTGTTATAAATTTAATATTGATTATTTGACTTGTTGTGAGGTTGACACAGTTACACACGTGCTGTTGTGTGTTATATTGTAATCTTTTCACTTGTTGGTACATGTGCACTATGTTAAAGGAGCAGCAGTGTATTGTATGATACCCCACAAATCTGTATCAGTATTGATTTGATTAATAATTAAGTGCGAGGTTCTGTTGATTAGTGTGAGGACGGCACACACATAGACACAATGTCATATCGCATAATAGTCATTATATTATAAATACTGGTTTCATCTTGGCTGTGCCATTTCATTTGTTTTACACTAGTACTTTGTACACGTGATGCTTTTTACACGTGATGCTGTGCCGAATTTTTCATGATTTTTTATATTTATTGTACAGTATGGGTACTCATTGGTTTTTCCTGCTTTAATGAATACTCTTTAATATGTCCAGAGTATGTGATTAAGTCTCCAGTTTAATGAATACTCTTTAATATGTCCAGAGTATGTGATTAAGTCTCCAGTTTAATGAATACTCTTTTGATAGACCCAGAGTACAAGTATGCAACAGGTACTGTTTGAAGAATTGTTTGAAGATTTTATCAGAACATTTATATGGGTACCTGTAAGCTCATGTTAATTAACGTAGTGCAGGGATCTCTATCATAAGATCAGAAACATGCTGTGACAATTAGTTGTTTTGGTTCTATAACTGGTTAAATATGTTGGAATGTTTGAGAGAGAGAGAGAGAAAGAGAGAGAGAGAGTGTGTGTGTGTGTGTAAAGAAAGAACATGCACTTCAAGACGGCAAATTTATGATTTAGAACAAAAGGTTCTTCAACATACTCAGTAAAAAACCAACTATGATTGAACCAGTACAGGTATAGTTCCTTTTAAAATAATTAAGCAATTCGTATTATCTGCGTAATATATGATACAGAAGAATTCACACAGTATCTGTCAACATGGACTTTGATAAAGTTAATTTATCCGTTTGATGTGGCTGGATCCACTGTGTTTATCATGAAATTAGTGCATAGTTCACGATATGTTAATCACGAGGTCATATTTGTCCGGAAGATTTTATGGGTTTCTTTACACAAGAAAATACATGTATATGATGAATGTCTATCATAAAGAAAATTATTTTCTCAGGAATCTTTTAGATTTCATGTTCAGTATTTTACAGAAATTAGTATTATTACTTTTTCTCTGCGTGTATGATTTTCGAAAATGAAAAATTATGAAAGGGAAGGGATGCTATTAATGATTGTAAATTTAGTAAGCTAAGCGATATATTGCATATCTTTGGAAATTTACCAGTAACATGGTGTGGAATGGATAAAGACTCTACACGCAAAACTCTACTTCTCATTGCGTCTTTCTATTTTTGTATGTCACAGAAACTAAGCACAATAAAGGCTGAATATTAAAGAAAGGACTTGTTTACTGAATTTGGTCAACGACCCTCAACTTCTTCAGAAGATATTAATACTAGCACATAGATTAGTAAAATTATTACCTACGGTTAGAAATTCGGGAGAAGAGAAAGAGGCAAATCGGGCAGCGGACCTTGCTATCTGCATTTCGATCTAGAGAGCGATAACCTGTTAACAGTATATGAGATCAATACTTTTACAACATGCAGAATTAAATCAATATTTTCTGCCTTGAAAATGGGTAACTTTTGTGATATCCTATTAGTATCGCAAGCTCCTTTCCGTTAAATGAGAAGGGACAAAAACAAAATACGGATATATATAAGAGAACATATTTGGAATAAATTTTACATGTCTAAATATAAGTTCCTGTTTTTAATTACTGAAGATATACAGATAAGTAATTCAAACAGTTCGCAATGTAACTGACACTATGTCCGTCGGAAGTTGCCTTCCTGATGTAGCCAAAACGTGCGGCTATAAAAAGCCAGATCTTCGACCAGATGCCATATCAGCTCTGTACCTACTAACATGACAAAGACAAAAGCGGAGGAAGATGTACTGTTATTCAATGTACCCTTTATAAATTGTGAAAAACACTGTCATCGCTCCAATATCCAAAGTCCTTTACAATCAAAATTCACTGGAGATAAATCGATTACACCGTAGGTAAATCTACATCTATTGAAGATCTTTGTAACCTTAGAAAATATATAATCCTAAGAGAAAGTTGTACTCCATAATTCTAATATTTGTAATTAATTATTATGTATATAATGTGCCACCACCATCATTATATTGTTTATAATATTGTACTGATAAGCTGTAAAGTCATAAAGAACTTGAATATGATTCGAAGCTTTGATGCAAGATACCTGCTACCAACCCCCCTTTCCCTCTAAGCAAGTTTTAGAATAAAATTCCAATTTTCCAAATGGAAAACTGTATTAAACAAATGGAAAAATGCTATTATAAAAAAGGATGAAACATTAAATTCATGAAAAGGGAAGTAAGCAGAATAATTATGGCAGAAGAAATTGGATGTTGCAGAATATATCTGCTCGATATACACAAATATTTGTTTAGTAATATTGTAAATGGAATAGTAAGTTTTGATACAGTGCACCTTCAAACAGACATATTTCTCGATATTTAAAGTCATTAACATGTGATTATTATTTGCACGATGAAAAGATAGGATGCCAGAGGCGTAGCTACACTGTAGCACTGTATGCACGTGCTTACAAATATTTTCGTTAAATTTTTATTACATATTACAAAAAATGTCCTCAGCTTATGGAGGAGCTACCGCCCCCCCCCCTCCCCTCCCCGACCCCCTGCTTACAAATATTTCAAACTTAGCTACCCCACTGGATGTTAGAGTAATAAAAACTATGTAAAAATAACGAACGCGGTGAATTGATGCCTAGTAGATATTGAAACTGGTCCTGTACAGCAGTTCTTTTGTTTTTCTATAGATAACTTGATTTTCGCGTATGTTCAACATATAACGAAAGATCGCGGAATTAAATATCGCAAAATATATTTATGTACAGGTATATAGCTGATTCAATCACAACACCTGTGTAGGAATATAGAATGGTCTTTTATTGAGGAAATAAATGACACGGGTATTTAAATCAAACCAAATCATCTTACAACAAGACTATGTACTTATGCCTAAGATTATATATATATATATATATATATATATATATATATATATATATATATATATACATACAAAGAGATTTGTTAAACAAATTTACAAAAAACAAATAAAACACAATACAATGAATATGACGAAAATGCTTTGATTTGACAGTACATGATATAGAAAAAAAAAAATCATAATTGCCCATTTCTAAAAAGTGCCAGAGATGGGGCAATTTCCGCGAACAGGACACACTTGTATACAAAAATCGATAATTTCTTGTTTATAAATGATTAAGTAATGAATTGATGAATATATTAATTTTACATTCTAAATTTTAACCTAAAAATGGCAGTTGGAAATCGATCTTTTTAGATAGATTTTGTTTTTAAAGTGAAAATATCTTAAATATTTTATTGGAGTTTGACCTACTTTTAAGAAAATGTAACCTATCAAATATATCCTGAACTATTTCAGGTATGCCTGTCTTATATTTTATATAGATTATCACTCGTATACGAATAAAGTATTTTACCAATTTTAGAAACACGCATACACCGTACTTAAAAGTAACATAATGTAATCGGGAATGAATACTCCCTTTCTACTTAAAAAAAAAAGTTCAAAAGAATTTGTAATTTTCATGTTAGGTACAAACCTAGTCACTTAGAACAAATCATGTATATCATATATCAAGACTGTTTCCAGTGACTGATTGTCTTGAAAATAGACCCTCTTCTTTTTCTGAATTTTCCTTTAGATTTAAATTTTAGAGTGATCTTCCCTTGATTCAATTGATGTGCAAGTATTGCTCCCATCAAATCAATCATTGTTACTTGCAAAATTTAAATTTGGTGCTGGCTGTAAATGATTCGATGATCTCTTTAATTCGATTGAAGATATTTTTTTTTTTTTTTTTTTTTTTTTTTGAACGTATATTATTTTATTAGCATATAACAACGATATGAAAGAATATACATTTGATGTACAGGTATATACTCAACATATTATCTGTCTTTAAAAAAATTGAATTATCATGCATATTATAGTTTTCATGACTGATTCTGAACAAAAATGCATACATGCAATGAATATGAAACCTTCTATAAAATGAGTTCGCATCAAAATATCAGGGGTCTTTTTTTTGGGGGGGGGGGGGGGGGTCCCTGATACATGTAATTATATTCTTCTAAAATATAAGTTGTATTAATGGACAACACATATATTATGTATCAATAGGCAAAATATATATAAATAATATACACATATATTGCTGACGGTTGTCATAAGGGGGCAACGCCTGACGTAGAATACAGTCCATACACAACCCCAAGATATTTCAAATTATTTACACTGATTTTGTATAAAGGATTAATGCGCGTATCAATTCTGTGAAAGAGAACAGCAATTCTATTTAAGGAGATCATTAATTCAATTGTGGAATTGAAGATATATGTTCTAATTGAATAATTGTTCTCCCTAAAAGAATATTGCACGTATCATTTGACTTAATTATATCATTTGTAACAGGACGGGAGAATATGCAACAGACCAGACCGGGACTTGAACCCGGGCCCTCTGCATTTCTAGTCTGATGCCAACTAAGCTATCTGGCCACCCGCGAACGAACCCGGCTGACCGCTATAAATTAATAAGAGCATTCACTGAATTATTGCACACAATAATTTCAATTGAACGCGCAATCATTAAAGTTATTTTATTCTCATTCCAAACGCCCATGGATTGTGGCAACAAGTCCTCGATGACGGAAATTCAATAATTTCTTCTATGCTTTAAAATGGCGTCATACGTGGTTTGATGCATTCCTGTCACATTTGGTCTAGCTTTATGATATTAAATATCGCTCTCGAATCTTCATATTATCATTCTTTATTACACATATATGATGTTTGATGAAGAGTACTTTACACAAAACGTATTTTAAAATCAATATACTCGAAGTTTTTGTTTATCGGAGGGGAAAGCTTTACACAAAAATAAGTTTCTAAACGCCATGATATCTTAGAACAGGCTGACTATGTAATGATTTAATATTAAACAGAAAACTGTAAACACAGTTTTACACGTGAAAAACTCAACTTATAAGCAACAGTCGTATGAACTTTGACAATAAACAATTTCATAACTGATTGTCGTGTTGTGTTCCGGTACGTTGATTTGCGCGGGTATTCGAACCCTACCTGTGGATCATGAGTTCGGTTCACTGAGCGCAGTCCAGTGAATAATGTTTCTCGGTGCCATTACTAAACACAGGCTGAACATTTGAATATGGATACTTAGGGGATTAACGGTTTCAGAGGAGCAAGTGTGAATTTTCTGTCGTGTTCATCGTCCATTATTCCCCGTTATTCACCCAAACACTCCCAACCATGTTGTTGGGGATTGACAAAAATGAAAAGAAACGTAAACATTTTACCTTGTGTCATGAGAACAATGAATTTCGATACGACACAGAAATTGAAGGGCGGATCTACTGGGCCTGTAAGGTACCCAACTGTCCGGGAATGGTGGAAGAGGAGAACTATAAAATGCGGATGATAAAAGACCACGTGCACATCAGCGGTATGAATGATAGACAGACGACGGTAAGTTTTAACTGTTCAGGGTGCTCAGTGCAGTAACCTTAACAAATGTCGCAGTCAAAACATGTATCGCAACCAGGTATAGCAAATATCTGTGACTGGTCTACATATTTCAGAGGGGGGGGGGGGGGGGGGGCAGGAAGAGACGGCGGGTGTTGAGGACTGCCTTGAATCCCTCAGACAGTGGGTCCAAGGCGAAACCCTGTTGAGGAACCAGAGGCGAATCCCACTAGAACTGCAGAGTTTTGACAAAATAAGACGTATATGTGTTTTTTGATTGTATTTCTATAAAAAATGGATCGTATTTGTCAGTTGTTGGGGGGGGGGGGGGGGGGCGTCCCCGGCACTGGATCTGCAATTGATCATACCCAGTACAGCAATTATGTCGTTTTCATGCTACCCTTACATACCTGCTACAGTTAAGATATTTCCTGATAGAAATGTTACATTCAACAGCTGTTCAACACTTCAATAGTTCAAGAATCTATAGATTAACTCTTTATTACCCCCATGGTCAAAGTGGGCTTACAATAGAGGTTTGAGGGCTTCAACACTGTTCAATAAGAATCGTCTACAATCCTCTCTTCAGTGATGGTTCTATTCCAGAATTTCCTAATTTCCAAAGCAATAGTTTTGTTGAATTTTGTACTCCCTTACGATGTGTACAATTGTTTGGTTATTCAAGAACAAGAATTATTTGAAAACTTCTGCTGTATTGTAATGTTTTTTTCTTGGGCAAAAATAAATGATAATCAAACACAATGAAGGTATTTAACGAGCTGTTTCCCCTGGTTTTCAATTCGGACTTTGTCTGGTTCATTGACATATGTCTTAAGGTGGGTCGATCCTCATGTGACTTATCAATATTAATGGTTAAAAGTGGAAAAACTGTATTAATTTCCACTCAATATAGTTTAATCTAATTAATAACCAAAGAAAATGTGTATGTTGCCACCCTTTTAAAGATGTCAGACATACAAAAACAGAAGTATATATCAACATAAAAAAAAAAATTGCACATTTTCGTTGAACAGAATGATGAAAATTAATAAAAACTTGTTGAAATGACAAATTTTAAATGTCAACAGTTTAAGAAATCTGATAATTCATAGATATATAAAAATTAATTGTGGATATTAGGGAAATCATTGTGTCATAGACATGCAGTAGAGGAAATTCCAGCATAGGAGTTATTGCCCTTGAAAACATTTTTAAAATTATAGATAATTGATTATCTATGGAAAATTAAAACTTTTTCAGTATCAAAAGTTTACCAATTTTTTTTATTTTATTCAGTGAATAAAGTTCCTCTGAAAGATATATTTCAATCATGTACAAAATTTAAATAGAAAAAGATTTTGCAAAAACCTATGACATCACAAGAGGATCGATCAACCTTAAACGGCAACTCTCCGAAAATGTATGACAGTAAATGAATAAAAACTTTGATTTCTCAAAGAGTGGGCTGAATAATTGAAGCATAGTAAATAAGATTTTCTTAAATTTTCAAGGAATGAGAACAAGAGCCGTACATGTTTTAGTCCAGGTCTTTGCACGTGGTTTTTTTATGCCTTGCTATTAAGTAATTAAACACAACTATTTCTTAATTTGCGTATACATTTTGTAATGAAAAAGCACGATGTTTCAAGAAGTTCCTTCATATAATGTTGTTTTCACTAATTATACAAGATTATTAAGCATATGCTATAATTTGAAAAACACCAGGCAGATAACCATGACCATATCTTTTTTGTGAATGTAATTGTCCAAAGAAAGATGGAATATCGTTGGTTTGTCTTTTTGTACTTAAAATGATCTACCCTTGAATGTTATCGAGTTCTTCGCTAATTTGATGACTTCTTTTAATGAAATACAACATGTTCGATGCTTTAGTCATATGTTACATGTATGTTGGGTTTATAGGAACAAGTATTTTAGGAATTGGGTCAAGGACTATGTCCTATGCTGAATTATTTTTTTGACTTTAACCCCCCCCCCCAAAAAAAAAACCGTACGGTTGCTCCACGGATGACTGAATGTGGGCGGAGCTTATCCATGGTCAATGTTATTTACCTGGAATTTACCTGGCCAAGAGATCGGTTGTTGTGTATATTTTTATGATATACATATGTACACAGGAAATTTCTCAGGTTATTACAAATTGTGCTTAGTGTCTTGATTTGTGCCAAAAAAAAATATAATTAAAATTTCTACCTACATGCATACCGCATTTCTATTTCCCGTAAACCTTCAAACTTGGTCATATTTATGTATTGCAAATGACAGGTTTAGCCCATTTCTAAACCTTTGCTTTTAAAACTTCTAATTAAATTGTTATATATCGTATATAAATAATTTCCGAAAAATAATATTACCCGGCGTTTCCGGGCACTTCCCGGTGTCCTGGGAGTTCGCGGTGTCGTGGGTGTAGTAGGTAAAATATCCATGTTTTAAGAGAATGAATAAATCCAAGTAGATCTGTGTACATGTTCAACCAAATGAAGAATGGTTAAGATACCCCTCAACATGGGCCGTCTGTTGGGTTTCTGTAGCTGTAGTGTTTGCGTGATGGTGGTATCCCAAACAGAAGCTGACACGAAGTCCCCCCCCCCTCTCTCTCTCTCTCTCTCTCTCTCTCTCTCTCTCTCTCTCTTTAGGGTTTCTGTGGACGTAGTGTTTGTGTAACGATGGCATCCCAAACAGAAGCTGGCACGAAGTCTACACCCCCTCCTCTCTCTCTCTTTAGGGTTTCTGTGGACGTAGTGTTTGTGTAACGATGGTATCCCAAACAGAAGCTGACACACAGCTAGTCTACCCCCCCCTTTCTCTCTCTCTCCCTTACTCTCAATCATTGACTAAATGAGTAATTATTGTCATACGTATGCAACACTATTGCCATGCCATATTATTTCATCTATATTATTGCTACAGTTTTACACATCTCTCTCTCTCTCTCTCTCTCTCTCTCTCTCTCTCTCTCTCTCTCTATAAACATAAAACCGTGATAAATTATAAATAGCTCAATAACTATAACTCTCTCTCTCTCTCTCTCTCTCTCTCTCTCTCTCTCTCTCTCTCTTTCTAAATATAAAACCGTGATAAATTATAAATAGAAATATCTCAATAACTCTCTCTCTCTCCTTCTCTCTCTCTCTCTCTCTCTCTATAAATATAAAGCCGTGATAAATTATAAATAGAAATATCTCAGTAACTCTCTCTCTCTCTCTCTCTCTCTCTCTCTCTCTCTCTCTCTCTCTGACGTGTCATTGTGGTTGCCCATAAAGGTACACTACATGTAATACTAATGACTTGGAGAATCATAATCCAGGGTAAACACACACACACATTAGATCTTGATCATTAACAAGACTTATGTGTCTAAGAGTCGTACATGTTTTGATACTGGAAGAATTCAGTTTAGTGGAATCAAGTGCAAAATAATAAAAACAATCACTAATATATCGTAAAACTGCCATCTTTGTAATTTAGCGACCGGTTATGTTTCCTGCAACACAGTTCATGCATTTTAATGCCAGTTACTTTCCCTTTTTTTTCGTAATAAAAATGTTTTATATACCTGTCGGCAAAGTATTGATTGTAGAAATGCTTTCAGATAAACCAATGTGTACGCAATTTTTACATCAAATGAATCTTATTAGAAAGGTTGACGTACATTGTAGTGAGGCATGAAAGTCGATGTCCCGTATACACTTGGACGAGTCCATGGTAAAGATCGAAAATCATCATATGAAAAGATATTCTTCTCTTAAAAGCAGTGAAATATTTCTTGCTGGTATTAAAATTCTACGCACTCATTGAAACGTAATTTGATGTACATGACTTGCTTGATTTAATCCACTTCGTCCCAGGGGAGACATAGGGCGACCATTGCTACTCTCCACTTCTTTCTGTCTTTGGTCAGCTTTTTTATTTCTCAAGTTCAAATCCAATTTTCATTCAACTACATTTTTCACTCACAGTGGTACATGAGGTACAATAATTTATAAATAAAAGATAAAGATAACTGTCTTATTAAATTAATCGTGAATAGAAAAAAATTAATAATAAAAAAAAATATAAGTGATGTGCATGCTATAGCTACAAAATCTTTCCTAGTTTCTGTATTTTCAGATCTCTTCGTCAGGTGTTTGTTCGGCCTGCCTCAGGTGTTTGTTCGGCCTGCCTCAGGTGTTTGTTCGGCCTGCCCCAGGTGTTTGTTCGGCCTGCCCCAGGTGTTTGTTCGGCCTGCCTCCCTTTCAGCGACCCTTAGGGTTCCAGTCCAAAGAATGTCACATTGGTGTTTTGTCCTCAATGTGTGTCCAATCCATATCTATTTTCTTGTTACTATTGTTTGGATAAGGGGTTCTTGTTTAGTTTTATGCGATAAGTTCTTGTTACTGGTGTGTTTTGGGACATTTTACTCCTATATGATGTTTCTTAGGCACTGGTTAAGCAGCAGTTAATCGCCATGTCTCTGATCCATAGAGTAAAACTAATTTTACATTAATGTTGAAGATTTAATTTTGGTGCAGTTTCTGAGAGCTTTGTTCCTCCAGAAGATGGATCATAGGATAGCAAATGCTTGTTGATGAATGAAAAAGCCTCTCCGTTGGAAAGCTAAAAGTTTTTACAAAAAGGGTTCAATATTTGAATTTTTCCACAAAATGATAAAATTCAACTCATATTCCATTGTGAATAAAGCAGAATATCGGGTCATGAGAAGATACCGATAAATCCCTGGGTTTTTGTTGTTGTTTTTTGGGTTTTTTTTTAGATTGTATTACAAATGTCACATTCATGTCCTATGGATAAGAGATATCTTATTTTCATTTTTTTTCCCCATACGAGATAATCTAAATATCAATCTCTTTCAAATAAAATAAAATCTTTAAATAGAAAATATGTGTTTATCCAAAGAAACCCCAATTTTAAAGAAATATCACTTCTAGGTATAAAAAAAGAAGAAGAAAAAAAAAGGGGGGGGGGTAATACTATGGATCAGTTTTATGCAATTTATCACAGAACATTATATGATCCGCCCATTGGGTACGTTTAAGGTGAATTGTTATTTTGTTAGAAATGGCAGGACAACCCATGGTACCGCAAACCATCAACAGACAACTATAAACACGACGCGACGGAAGCGTACAACATCAACAACGGCCTGAAAATGTCACGTGACCACGTCCAACCAGACGACAAGAAAGTACCAAGGGCATCCTCACGAGAGGCAAAAGACAGAAAACGGATATCTAGACATTTTTACTTCAACATACCATCCCAAATCGAATCACAACCAGTCCCTTCTTCTGTCACTTTAAGACAGTCTCCCGACCAACTGAAGAGGGATTCATTTGGCTCCGGCCTCGACATATCAGGTTTATCGCATTATTCATCCTTTTCTGAAAGACACATTACATATATACATCTGTATTCTATTTGAAGCCAGTCACAATGTTTGATACATTTTCTATAGCGATTACGTATGGAGCGCCAAATTAACATAAACTCAAATAATTGAAGATATCTTCAATTATTTGAAGACATCATCAATTCATTTGATGCACGCAACAATTTAATTAAAGATCTCTTCAAATAATTAATGATATCTTCAATTCTGAATTATTGCGCGCATTAATTGAATTAATGATCTTTTCAAATCAATTAATGATATCAACAATTGAATTGATGCGCGCTACAATTCAATTGAAGAGAGCATTAATTGATATAATGCGCACATTAAGATGAGAGCAATAATTGAATTGATGCGCACATTAATTCATTTGAAGAGAGCAATAATTGATTTAATGCGCTCATTAATTCCATTATTGCCCTCTTCAATTGAATTAATGATATCTTTAATTCATTTGAAGAGAACAATAATTGTTTTAGAGAGAGCAACTATATAATTATAGATATCTTCAATTCAACATATCCACAATTGAATTAATGATCTCTTTAATTGAATTATTGCTTTCTTTAAAAGTATTGATGCACGCATTAATTCCTTATACAAAAGTATTGTAAATAATTGAACATATCTTCAATTGAATTAAAGAGATCATCAAATTATTAATACCGAGCTCTAAATTAATTATTGCGAGCAATGTTTCTACGAAATTGATGCTCTCATCAATTGAATTGAAGAGAGCAATAATTGAATTAATGCGCGCATCAAATCTATTATTGCTCTCATTAATTCAATTGATGTGCGCATTAATTCAATTGATGAGAGCAATAATTGATTTAATGCACCCATTAATTCAATTAAAGAGAGCGAATTGATATCTTCAAATAATTGAAGATATCTTCAATTATTTGAGTTTATGTTAATTTGGCACTCCATAATTACATTATTGCTTACACTCGTTACATGTACATGTATATAAGCCACAGTTCAGCCCTAACTCGGATCGTCAAATTTCAGTACAAGTTTGGTTAATATGTTTATTTCTGTACGATAGAGATCTCAGACAGCCTGGGACCAGTTATGAACTGTACTGGATACAGACAACAACGTTTCTGGATCCTGGTGGGGATCTTTGGCTTGTTATTTCTCACAATCGTGGCTATGGCGTTGTCTCTTTATTTCATTGGTAAGTCGTAGATAGTTTTTATTGACATGAATTAGGATAGTAAATTTTATAAAAGTGAAATCAATATACTTTGAGCATATTGAGGTTTATAAGAATACGTTATAAGTTACTACAATGGATCTAAAATCCCATTGTTTCGTGATAGTAAATATGCATACAACATTTGATACAATCAGATCAAAAGGTTTCCAAAGTGTAGACCTGGCTGTATTTGATAACTGATCTCAAAAATGAATGAATTTGAAGTTTTTTTCTGCAGACAAATCAATTCTAGACAGTCCATTGCCAAAACAGAATAACGAAGATGTTCAACAAAGGACTGTCCCTGCATCATCTCCCACATCAGCAACAGAGAGAACAGAGAGGGCATCCCATACACCGACCCAAGATAACACGCCCACTGTCACCACTACCTCGCCAGGAGAAGGTACTGCTGAGTCCACATCAACTACGTCACAAGTGACGTATTCAACGACGACGCAGACGACACTTCAAACAACTGTGCAGGCCATTCCTCTATCGACAGGTGCATTTGGTGAGTCTAAATTCAATATTGTCTGCTGTAACATGTAAAATATTGTTATGTCCAAATAGCCCACTTTGAGAAATATATAGATCTATACGCTGATTATCTAAGAAAACAAAGTATTTTAGCACGTTGATATAAAAAGAAAGTTCCTTTTTTTTTAATATTTTAAAAATCATTCATCGAATTAAGTGATGTACAAGTATTCGGAGAGAGTTCCGTCTTTACAGCTCCAATAGTATTTTCGGGATCCCTGATGCTCAACAAAACGTGGACTGCTAAACTCGATGACAAAAGGACTTCGCGGTATCAGCTGTATTCTAAAGCTATTGTATACGAGGTCAGACATTTCTATGTTTCAAATAAGCAATATTCACTCTATACAATCTGGGAATCTATCAGTCCATTCATTACAGAAGCTATGTGAATATACTTCTTTGCAGCTGGATACTGCATTCCTGACCAGTCCGCTGAGGGATCTCTTCAACTCCAGTAAAGTGATGGGTTTCAGGTACGAATTCTCATTTTAATATCATGAGACTATGGTGACATACTTCTGACCTCTAAAACAAGTTTTTCTCTCGATATTTTATGTCGGCATGCTACATAATTATGCTGATAAGCAAGAAAAATATGATGGGAAAAGAAATTATTAGATATCGCCATGCAACGCGTGACTTCCAGCATGCAACGTATTCATGTTGACATGTACCTTTTAGATATAATGACATGAAACTGATTTATGTTGACATGAAACTTAATAATAATAACATGCAACATATTCATGTTGTCATGCAACTTTGAAAATTATATCAACATGCCTCATATTCATGATGACATGCAACTTATAATTATACTAACATTCAACATAGCCATGTTGACATGCAACTTAATCATATGATGCCACACTTTGGTAATATATTTGATATTTTTAGAATGTTTTCTTATAACCATATTAAGCTTACAGAGAGGCCCCGGAAAGGTGACAGATTTGGTAAAATTCCTCTTTTCCCATTCTTCTTTATGTATGAATTTGAAGTATGTTTCGTATAAGACATTCTAACTTACTTATCTTATGTTTTAGTATTATATCTTTTAAAATAAAATGGTACGTGAACTCTGTTTGCCTAAGCAAAACATGTACAAAGTTTAGTGCAAATATCTTAAACTTTATGAAAACCAGCTCAGTTGATGATCACCTTGTGAGGTATATTTGTATATTCATCGTACATTTAATATTTCATGTACATAACAATGTATCATGGGCTATTTGATAGTTATAAACTTTAGGCGATAAATTTGAATTTAAAAACGTCATACCGTAATCAAGGTGTCTTGAAACACCAAGGTCGCTTATAAAACACGAAACCACGTAAGATAATTATGCAGATGCCAAGAACATGTAAGATTTTTGGTCTAAATCTTCTATGGGACATGTTATGAAATAATGGCAGGTAATTTTTCACGATTAAAATGTACATTAATTATTAACTTGTATATATGGCTATCATCGCTCATCTCTGCTATTAACCATTAAAAGAACCCAAACTAGACAATGCATGACTTGTACATATGCCCCTTTCTTGAGATCCTACTGTGACGGAATGACGGACGGACTGGGATAACCCTACAAGTACAATAAGCCTACTGTGATGGAATGACGGACGGACTGGGATAACATTACAAGTACAATAAGCCTACTGTGACGGAATGACGGACGGACTGGGGTAACATTGCAAGTACAATAAGCCTACTGTGACGGAATGACGGACGGACTGGGGTAACATTGCAAGTACAATAAGCCTACTGTGACGGAATGACGGACGGACTGGGGTAACATTGCAAGTACAATAAGCCTACTGTGACGGAATGACGGACGGACTGGGGTAACATTGCAAGTACAATAAGCCTACTGTGACGTCATTCCAACTCATTTCAAACTCCATGCAGTCATTCGTATCATACTAACAAATCTAGTAAAGCGTAATTCATTGATTTAAGAGGGTTTTTTTTCTATTCGCACTTTCATGAAAACTTCCAAATTGATACATTTTTAAGATTGATTTTTTATTATATTTGACAGTTCTGGCAGTGTAAAGGTATTCTTCAAGATCACGTTTCATGCCATCGTGAAGGACGATGGACAGATAGATAGTTCGCTTGTCAACGCTAAAAACGTGCAGCAGACGATCGAGCGCGAGACGGCTAGACAACAGACGACAAGAACCAATGGCTATCTCAGTACAGTTATGGGTGGAAGCATTACAGTCAAACTGTCTAATGGTAAACGTCGCGTTTACGAAAGTCTTGTCAGTTCAAAAGACATTCATCAATGCAAAGAAATAACTGTGATAATAAACGAATGAAAAAAAGTTGTTTTCGAGTGTTTTGAGTATAACTCTTGTAACGTCTTTTCTAAATCATAGTGAAGATCATGAAAAATTCGGTTTTTAAGATATATCCTCTTATTATGAAAGGAAACAGAAAAAGGAAGATCCCAGTCGGATAACATTTGTTTCCATACAATTTTTCAAAATGTTGCAAATTAATTCTATCATTTATTTATTCTTAAATATATGATTTGGACAGAAATGTTACAGAGTTTAACGACTCAAAACACTCTTATGTAAATGACACCAATGGAAACAAATTCTTTCGACAAGTTGTTTTGAAAATCGTAAAACCGATGAAATGATAGGTGGTATAGCTTCAAAACCGAATTGGCGCACATCCAGATACAATATGGCCAAACCACGAACAATATGCAATTTCCCAGAGGGTAGAGCGTTTGCCCCGCATGCCGAAAGCCGGGGTTCGAATCCGGGCCGCGACATACCCAAGTCGCTAAAATAGGTAGTGACAGTTCCATCGCCAAACGCTCGGCATCAAGTCCTCGGAGATGACCTTAAAAACGGATGTCCCGTGTCACAGTGGGTGTGGCACGTTAAAGATCCCAAATTTGACATGGGTTTTTGTTGTTGTTGTTTTTTCTTTTCCTTTTTTTGGAAAAATACAGAGTAATCTGCTTTTTATACGCCCGTTAAAGAGGGGACGTATTGTCGTATAGTGTCATGCGTCCGTCCGTCCGTCTGTCCGGACCTCGTAGCCAAAACGCAAAATGAGCCGTAAGCTCCAAAATCTTAGTACATTTGGTCTCTGTTTTTTTAAGGTCAAATGTCAAGGTCGTAGTGTCAGTTAATAGAAAAACCTTGTACACAGAATGAACACCGAACTATTGGGGTTAGGATCTTGGACATTTGATCACCATAATGAGAGGGAAATGCCTATTGTTTTTCATGACCAAAGGTCAAGGTTAATAGTAGTGTCAGTTAATAGGAAAACCTTGTAGACAGAATACAGACCGAACAATTGGGGCTAAGACCGTCAAACTGGGTACACATACTCCTTATGCCAAGTGGGGGACGTCTTTTGTTCAAGGTCAAAGGTCAAGGTCGTAGTATCACTTAATAGGAAAACCTTGCAAACAGGATAAAGACCAAACCGTTGGCGTTAAGACCGTTAAACATGGCACTTGTACATCTTCTACCAAGCGGAGGATGCCTATTGTTTCACGGTAGCTCAGTGTTAGAGCGTTCGCTTCATAACCGGGAGCTCGTGCGTTGGAGCCCCGCTCGTGCCATGACCGCGTCGAACCTAAGACGTTGCAATAGGTATTGATTGCTCTTTCACCAAACGCTCGGAATTTAGATGTGAGAATCACGGGTCTTTCAGATATTACCTTAAAACGGAGGTCCCGTGTCGCGGCAGGCGTTGGCACAATAAAGACACCTCACTGCTACGGCCCTGAACGCTAAGCATTGGTCCAAGTTTGTGGTACTTCACATACAGCTGGTGGCGTCTCAATATTAGTGAAAAATTCTCGACGGAACATAAAAACAAACTATCAATCAACTATTGTTTCTCAAAGTCAAAAGTCAAGGCTGTAGTGTCACTTAGGAAAACAACCTTGTTTTCGTTCTACCAGATTTTTTCTGTTATGAATGCAGGTATTGCCGTGAAATTTGTCACAATCCTTTCAGAGAAATACATCATCAGTTCACATTTCAACTTGATGCACGTTGACATACTTTAGGGCTAAAAGTAGGTCAGATAGTTTTCGATACAGATATTGCACTGAAGGTTTAACGGGCGTATGTTGTACTGTTTGCGATACTCTTGTTAGGGTAGTGACACATTGCCATTTGGAAGATCGCTATCTCAGATGATTACGAGTATGAAACCGATATTACTTAGGTGAGATTCTTCTGTCAAACATTGCTAAAACGCCATTTGTTATGACGTCATATATTTTAAATGATTTACGTTACATTATAAAGTAAAATATTTTGTATTGTTTTCTACAAATTTCGATTTGATATAGCTTTTTGGGACACAGCTTTGGGATTTTTAGCTACACAGAAAGTTTGAACCATTTTCGGGTATTCCCTTTCTAATAAGTTTTCGCATTTAAGTTCAAATGAGGATTTTTATGATTTTGAATCATGTCAAAGCTCCTAAATTAATGCATTAAGCTGTAGGTAAATGTGAAAAAACTAATCCTTCATTATTTACTCGTGTGGGACAGGGTACACCCAACCCTGGGATAAGATTCGCTGTCTCTAAGTCGGCAAAACCTCATACCAGACTGTGAATCGTGTCCCCTTGCTGGAATTTCCAAATCCCAAATTAAATTCGTTCTAAGGAAGGATCAATCTTGCATGCCTAAGGGCTATACTTAAAGTCTCGGTTAAGATGATATCTGGTCATTTAGGAACTAGATATCCAAACTTTTTGGATTATTTTTTTTCTCACTACATCGTCCTCTGTATAATTCTAATATGGACTGCTACGCAAATATCTAACCAAGTTGTCCATTATGTAACATTAATTAAAATTAAAATTTACCAAATAAACTGAGTTTGAAAAGGTAGAGTTAAAGGACAACTCGCTTTTTGATGGTCAGAACCAGTAGACATGGATCCTTTGTAGCTATTGTTTTGTTGCCAAGTGATCGGTTTTGATTGTGGGTGTGAAAATCATGGGTTATTCAGGTGAAAACTTAAACACTGTAAAGAATCCTAACAACCGAATCACTCAAGATAGCTGAAGTATATGTCAAAACATCAAAGGATTTCAACTAGAGTTGAGACATTTCAGTAAAAGTGAAGATAAAATTCATAAAACCCAAAATAAAACTTCATTTTATCATAGTGACAAGATTTTACTAGTGGTTTGTTACAATACTTATTCATAGGGAAAACCACCGAAATTATTCAACATTCTGCATGAAAGTGCATCCTACGCACCCGCTTAACACAAACAACTGACCTTTTGTTAAGTACAAATATATTTTGTATCTCTTGTGCTATTAACAACCATTACAGGGCCTCCTGTCACCCTCGTGTCATCTAGGAAAAACAAGAATTTGGTGCAATAATATGAAAATAAAGTTTCAGTGTTTAATGTTTTGGAAAATTCGTTAACGAATTAAATGATTCAAATCAATGGATTTAAGAGAATTAGAATTTTAGTGCTACATACATTGAACCAATCATGCTTGCAACAAAAATGAATTTTAATGGATCTTATATTGAAATAGTAAAGTTTTCCCCATTTTGTAAAACATTCTCTTCGAGAACCATCGAAATAAATTCAACACACCTTCGCAGAAAACGTCTTTGGGGATGCATTAAAATCAGGTAGTACATGTACATTCCCCAGGTTTTGAAATTTAGTAAAGGAAGTGAACTTTTGTTGTTGTATAACAAATACATTTCACATTTCTACCTGTATGGATAATAAAATGTTAACAGCTAAGCATTAGAACAGTGTGTTAAATTTCCTTCAATCGTCGTCATTGTTTGATTCCTCTGTTTTCGACGTGTATTTTTCAATTTCATTAAAGATCTAGATATGCTACTTTACATCTCTCTTTTCGTAAAACGTCGTATCGATATAAAGGGGGTATAGAGATGACTATCAAGGTCATTAAGCTGAAACTTAAAGTCATGATATGTGCTGGATAATTTTTAGCAAATAAAGGGGAGGGAAACATATTTTGTTTTTAATCTTTCTTATACGTACGCTAACCTGCATTTTAAGCCCCCGAGATCGACAATCGGGGGAGGGGGGGGGGTGTCATATTGTTTTGTCTTATTTATCGCCGTCATATTCTGTCCAAAACTTTAATCTTGTTCATAACCTTTGAATGGCGAGATATTGAACTCTCGTTTTCCACGTGTGTATTGCTTGTGACAAGAACTTTCTTTTATTACCAAAGTTTTGACTTAATGGTCTTGACCTTGGAGTTTGACCTACTTTGAAGAAATGTTAACCTAAGTATTATTTTCTTAATCATTTCAGGTAGGGCTTTCATATTTGTGTATAGAATATATATAACAAGGCCTTTCATGTGATTCCATGACCTTTTACTTTTTGACCTTGACATTGGATTTTAACCCACATTTCAAAACTTGATAACATCTTTTCAATGGTGAGGGATAGGACTCTCGTATTTCATTTGTTCAATCCTTGCGACAAATCCTTTTTTTTTTTTTTTTTTGGTATGAACGTTTTTGACCTTGTGACTTTGAAGTTTGGCCTACTTTTAAGAACAGTTAATGTATACCATTTCTCCTGAACTATTTTGTATATAAATTCCATATGATAAGACCTTTTATTTGTTGCCATCGGGACCATTGCGTTTCACAGACACATCTTGTTATATGTATATTTACATGTATATCATGAAATTCAAACCAGCTAATTTTGTAAATATATAATGTGCGATTTCTGAGATATCAGCTATTTTGTGATGGAGGTACATTCAGTATTCTGTTAAACGCGTTGGTGTGTACAAGATGAATACATAAAGTGTAGACTGGCTATACATGTACATTAAAAAATTCTGAAAGCGTAAATTTTGGTTATATCTGATTCAGCCGTTGTTATACATTAAACTGACAATATCAAGATCAATTTGAATTCGGTCATTAAATTAACTATGATATTTGTTATTTATTTCCTCTTCTACGCGAGTGATACTATTATCAAAGAAAGGTGGTGATTTTCGATTTTTGTTTGAGCTATTTTATTGTCAAATACTCATAAACTTTCAGAATTTGAGTGTCCCTGCAATTCGGGTGGTTGCATGACGTCTGGTAATCATCCTTTAGGCAATATATAAACGCAGCGATAAACGTTTGTACCCTATGCCTGAATACAAAAACATAGTTTGCGCCAAACCAGGCGTAAGAGTTCAATAAAGGGAACTAACTATTGGCCAACTCGGAAATTGCGTATTCTAGATGTATTTTGTGAAAATTTACACCTGAAATTATGAATGTCGAGCAGAGGAAACAATGCATCCTGACCTCTTTTTATATGTTGTTCGACTAGGTAATTTTTTAAAATAAATATAGATCTACAATATTAATTTCCTTTATGTTCTTATTCGACCCAGTCTCAAACGAACATAAAATATTTACTACCTGATTCAAAATCATAACAACACCTTTTGTGGCTAATTGCTCCACGACTTGCACATTTATTTATAAGTACATATGTCACGTGATCTGCCTCACTGCCTTGAGGAATAATATCTACAACGATACACATGTACATCTATATATATATATACAATACATTTTTGTAAAGCTTCTGAAGATGTAATGAAAGCGCTAAAGCTTTACGGAGGATTTCTGTGTTTTCTTTTCATATATTTTTTTTAATATTAGTATCCGATTACTGAGACTCTATTTCAATTTTGGAGATATATATATATATATATATATATATATATATATATATATATATATACCTTATCTTGAGCTTGAATGACTGAAAAACAGAACCTGCTAATATCATGCTCTACATAACCGGTCTTACTGGTATGACACGCCTGAATCCCTTTACGAACTATAAATAGCAACCTTGTGTTCGATGTAACAGGTTAGATTTATTAATCTGCCATAATTATGTTACATTTCAATCTCATTTTTTTTCATCTAAAGTGATTTTTTATTTGAATTTTATGTTTGTTTCAGACCCAGGATACGAGCCTGCGAGCTTTCTTATATATACGCTTTATCAAGCATCTTATGATAATTAGCAATTAGTGCTCGAAGACTATGGGTTTTTTTTTTGGTTTTTTTTGCAGAGTTATAGCGACGAAGTCAAACTTGACATATCCGATATATATGGTGTCCAAACGTGAATATTTTAATTTTCATTGAAACATCTTAAGTACTGTTTGAGCTTTACCATTGGAGTTATACATGATTGATCTTCATGATAATATTCCAATAGACAAAACTTGAGGGGTGTCTAAGAAGAACCATGTCCGTCTACCTGTCCGTCCACCATTTTTTAACCTCGTAATGGAGAGACAGTAGAAGTTCATAAACGGCGCAAAGCTTGCTAATAGTCAAGTGTTAAGTCATGATTCAAGGTCATTTGTCCGAATTCAAGGTTATTAGTAAATGCTGATGTCTTTCCGGACCATAACTTTATTATCAAGAAACAAAAGCTCTCATTTGACACGATGCTTGATTACAGCTGGATATTTTGCCATGACCTAGAATGTAGGTCATATATCCCAGGTCAAGGTAAGGTGATGATTCTTAATCATTTCAGCCGTACATTTAAAAATACATGTTTTAACAAATAACGTGTTTAATATTTCAAAATATGTTGTTGTTTTATTAAACACAACCAAAACGCCTTCCCGAGTCTTCTTGGCGTGTTTTATTTATATCAAATCACAACGAAATTTAGAATATTTTATTTGCAAAAAATACTTCTTTCATAATTCGGAAAGAGCACCCAAAAGTCATATAAAATAATTGAGAGCTTGTACCACCTTGATGGTGATTCATACTTCATATGAGATGTTTTAATGAACTATTAAATTTTGGTGTAGTGGTCCACTTAAAGTGTGTTCACACCATGAAACCAAGTCAAGATGACGCCTCAAATATGACACAAACAGCTAATTAGCAATAGTAATTCAAATCTGATGTACAAAAAAGCTGGAACAATTTGTATATATTCTGCGCAAGCACACTTTTGTAGAGTAGACCAGTTATGTTTAAGGACATAAAATCTTATATGGAACCACGGTATGAACTTATCATATTTTTAGCTCACCTGAGCTGAAAGCTCAAGTGAGCTTTTCTGATCACCCGTATTCCGACGTCCGTCCGTCTGTTCGTCTGTCTGTCCGTCTGTAAACTTTTCACATTTTCAACTTCTTCTCAACAACCACTGGGCCAATTTCAACCAAAGTTGGCACAAAACATCCTTAGGTAAAGGGAATTCTAAATTGTTAAAATAAAGGGCCAGACCACCTTCCAAGGGGAGATAATCAAGAAAAGGTAAAAATAGGGTAGGGTCATTTAAAAATCTTCTTCTCAAGAACCACAGGGCCAGAAAAGATGAAATTTATAGATAAGCTTTATTAGGTAGTGCAAATTCTAAATTGTTAAAATCATGGCCCCCGGGGGTCGGATGGGGCCACAATAGGGGATCAAAGTTTTACATACAAATATATAGGGAAAATCTTTAAAAATCTTCTTCTCAAGAACCACTGAGCCAGAAAAGCTAAGATTTATATGAAAGCTTCCTTATATGATGCAGATTCTAAATTGTTAAAATCATGGCCCCCAGGGGTCGGATGGGCCCACAATAGGGGATCAAAGTTTTACATCCAATATATAGGGAAAATCTTTAAAAATCTTCTTCTCAAGAACCACTGAGCCAGAAAACCTGAGATTTATATGAAAGCTTCCTTATATAATGCAGATTCTAAATTGTTAAAATCATGTCCCCGGGGGTCGGATGGGGCCACAATAGGGGGTCAAAGTTTTACATACAAATACATAGGAAAAATATTTAAAAATCTTCTTCCCAAGAACCACTGAGCCAGAAAAGCTGAGATTTATATGAAAGGTTCATGATATAGTACAGATTCTAAATTGTTAAAATCATGGCCCCCGGGGGTCGGATGGGGCCACAATAGGGGGTCAAAGTTTTACATACAAATATATAGGAAAAATCTTTAAAAATCTTCTTCCCAAGAAACACTGAGCCAGAAAAGCTGAGATTTATATGAAAGCTTTCTGATATAGTACAGATTCTAAATTGTTAAAATCATGGCCCCCGGGGATCGGATGGGGCCACAATAGGGGGTCAAAAAATTTTGGGTTTTTTTGTTTGTTTTTTGGTTGTTGTTTTTTTTTTTTTTGGTTTTTTTTTTTGATATAGTGCAGATTCAAGTTTGTTAAAATCATGGACCCGGGGATTGGATGGGGCCTCAAGGGGGCATCAAAGTTTTACATACAAATATATAGGAAAAGTCTTTAAAAATCTTCTTCTCAAGAACCACTGAGCCAGAAAAGCTGAGATTTATATGAAAGCTTCCTGATGTAGTGCAGATTATCAATTGTTAAAATCATGGCCCCCGGGGGTCGGATGGGGCCACAATAGGGGGTCAAAGTTTTACATACAAATATATAGGAAAAATCTTTAAAAATCTTCTTCCCAGAACCACTAAACCAGAAAAGCTGAGATTTATATGAAAGCTTCCTGATATAGTGCAGATTCAGGTTTGTTAAAATCATGGCCCCTGGGGTAGGATGGGGGCCACAATAGGGGATCAAAGGTTTACATACAAATATATAGGGGAAATCTTTAAAAATCTTCTTCTCAAGAACCATTGGGCCAAATAAGTTGACATTTACATGAAAGCTTTCTGACATAGTGTAGATGCAAGTTTGCAAAAACCATGGCCTCCAGGGGTAGGTTTGGGGCCATAATAGGGACTACGGTTTTACATGCAAATAGATATGGAAAATCTTCTGATATGGACCAAGGTGAATCAGGTGAGCGATGTGGCCCATGGGCCTCTTGTTTATTTCTTAGGCGAATCTGAATGTGAATATGCTTCACCATTAAAATCTCACCAGTTGTATGAAGTTGTATGAGTGCAGTTCTCTTCTTTAGCTCCGGTCGTATTCATCGGGGATCTGTCTCTGAATGAGTCTTGGAATGATTCTCTAAATGACCCAACTTCATCCACATTCCAGAACCTCACTGCTCAGCTCAAGGCAGAAGTAAGGCTTATCTAAAATATACTTGTATCTCTACCAAATGCTCTATTCTTGATATCGGCTGGAGGCTTGATGAAGGAATTTATTTGTTAAATATGGTTTTCAGTTACTTTCCACTTTGATAAAGTTGGCTGGGAATGAGTTCCTCGACATCCAAATCTTGGAATTCAGGTAAAGATGCACTGTTGAAATTTGTTAGTTTGGCATTCTTAGTGAAATAAAGGTTTTAGATAATTAAACTTTTTATGCCCCCCCCCATTGCTTTGCGTTTGTCGGTCAGTATGTCAGTCGATCGGTCGGTCGGTAGACCACATGTTGCCCGCTCAAAATCTTGAGAACCATTCATTTGATCTTAAGGATATTCTATATGTGGTTAATTATGAGCAGAAGAGGACCTCTATTGTTTTCCGGTCAAATGGTTAAAGGTCAAGGGGCAATCTACTCTGGACATAGGAATACATTGTCCGCTCAATATCTTGAGAGCCCTCTTCTTGACAGACATCAAACTTAGTACACTGATGCATTCTAATGAGTAGATGACTGGGCATAGGAATATACTGACTACTCAATGTCTAGAGAACCCTTCGCTTGATAGACATCAAACTTGGTACACTGGTACACCTTCAGAAAAAGATGACCCCTATTGATCTTAAGGTCACATGGTCAAAGGTCAAGGGTCAAACTGGGCATAGGAATATACTGACCACTCAATGACTAGAGAACCCTTTGCTTGATAGACATCAAATTTAGTACACTGATGCATTCTAAGGAGTAGATGACTGGGCATAGGAATATACTGACTACTCAATGTCTAGAGAACCCTTCGCTTGATAGACTGGTACACTTCAGAAAACGATTACCCCATCTGATCTTAAGGTCACGTGGTCAAAGGTCAAGGGTCAAACTGGACATAGGAATATACTGTCCACTTAATATTTTGAGAACCTTTTGCTTGACAGTCATCAAACGTGGTGCACTGGTACATGTTCAAAAGAAGATTACCCCTATTGATTTTGAGGTCACATGGTCAAAGGTTAAACTGGACATAGTAATATATTGTTTCCTATATTTTAAGAATTAATTACTTAATTGACACCAAACTTGGTACACTGGTACAGCATATGGAATATATTACTCCTGTTGATTTTTAGGTCACATGGTCAATCCACTCTTGACATAGGAAGGTATTTTCTGCTCAATATATGGAATTGGTGATACTGCCATCAATTAAATGATGCATGTGTATAACCCTTTTCAATTTTGCACCATGGGGGGCCATATATGTTTTACAAACATATCTTGTTTCAGAAAGGGAAGCGTAATGGTTGTCTTTAAAATCATAATGATGGTCAATACCACGGGAGATCCTATGCAGATCAATGTATCATCTGTCATTGAAGCAATTCAGAATGAAGCTAACCGCCAACTACAGGAAGAGATCTCGGGTCTTCTACAGAAACTCATTCACCTCTCTGTGGATGATCAAACGATAGGTATACAGTGATGTAGAAAAACACGTTTAATTCATACGTTGTCTAAAACCTTGTATAACTGACCTTTATGCAATCAAACTGACATTTTCAGCTAACATAACTACTGAAACGGTAAAAACGAAACTTCCGGCAACGTCCACAACAAGTGTTATAACAGCTGACACAACGGCGGTAACAATGACCAATGAAACAACAACAGTAACCAATCAGCCAGAATACACTACTGCAGAAACACAAATATCTATGTCTTACCAAACACCGTCCACTACTGAAATCAAACCACCAACCACATTGCTAGCACCAACCACATCTGAGGAAGATACATTTACTTCTCAAAGATCCACAACTACAACTACAATGGAACCAACACCAATTTTCGGAGCAATAAATACCACAATGGCCTCATCTGATGCATATACTTTGACCATTCCCCGGTCTACAACTACAACTAAACAAACATCGACTTTGGAAGCATCAGCTACAAGTGAAGAAAACGTAGTAGATACTCAATCAGCAGCAATTACAGATATACCAAGATCTACCTTCCTTGCAACAACAGAAAATGAAGGCAATAAAAGTATCCAACCATCCACGTCTACATTCGAAGCAACTGGTGAAGAAAATGCAATGGCTATTACAACATCAATAAGCAAATATCTACCAAGATCTACTTCTCAAACAATATCCACCACTGATGTGGATACGATTACTATTCAATCGTCCATAACTAAAACGAAAGCAACATCTACTCTCGAAACAACAACCAACGGTGAAGAAAATACAACGGCCACTCGACAAACAACAAGCGCAAATATACCAAGATCGACTTCCCAAGCAGCGATTAGCACTAAAGTGGATACAATGAACATTCAATTATCCAACATGTTAACCAAATCAACATCTACTGACGCAGTAGCAATCAATAGTAAAGCAAATACAACGACTACTCAGTCAGTAATACCTACAGATAAACTAAGATCTACCTTCCATGCAACAAGCATCACTGAAGCAGATTCGACGACTATTCAACTACCTACAACTGTCGAAGTAACAACCACGAATGAGGAAAATACAATTAGTACTCAACCGACAGCAAGTACAAATTTACCAAGATCTCCTATTCAAGCAACAACCACCACTCAAGCAATTGCAACTTCATCTATGTCAACTACAATTGATACAGCAACGTCTAAACATCCAGCAAAGTCTATAAATGAAATCACAATAACAACTATTATCCCAAAAGAGACTGCTGATCAAGAAAGTTTAAGTTCTATGAAAGGAACACTGGCTTTTCAGACAGGAATAGTTAGTACCGAAACAAAGCCAACTACTCAATTATTAGCAACTACCTCTATATTACATAACATTGTCATTGAAACCAAGGCTACTAGTAAAACAATTACAACTACCAAACATTCCTACCTAAGGAATCTAACTGAAACAGCAGCTGAAATCGTTCCATCAGCACGAACTACGTATGCTGCAGGGAAAACAACGACGGAACCAGCAAACGTTACCATGGAAACAACAGTAATGGATTCTCAACCAACAACAAAAGTAACAACATCTGGTACTGAAGAGACAATGTTTATTACTCAACATACAAATCAAACTACAACATCTACATCATCAGAAGCAAAAATTCAACAGCTTACATCATTTATACGACCATCAAGAGTTGCCAAAGAAACACGTATGGCGAGTTATCAACCACCAACACCAACACTACCGAGTATTCAACTATCAACCACTGCTAAATCAACAACAACCAATGAATCAACAATTATTGTTAAGGCAGAGATTTCCCCAACAATAACCACAGAGACACCATCTATTACAAAAACAGAAATGGATGTCATGGAAGCAAAGACAAAGACTACTTTCTTACCTTTAGCAACTGCTTTCAATAACACTACTACCTCTTTAGCAAATATAACCTCTAAGGCAATATTAACTGAACCACTGACAACATTTAGACAACCCAGAACAGCTAATACAAACACTATTCAACCAACACCGACTGTACAACCAAAATTAACTACAACAAAATTGATGGCTACTACCACCGAGTCCGCAAATATAACTATTCAATCAGTGACGACCACTCGAGAGACACCAATATTTACCATGGACAAACCATCGACGACAATTCAAACACCCCCTATTACAGAAACAACAACGTCTGTGTATCAATATGTTTGTCAGGACAAGAATTCAATTGTGGGTAAAGGATGGATCTGTGTTCTTCCATTTTACAGCAACATCACAACGGAGACAGATTCCATTAAGTTTTGCAGGTTAGTTTGTTTGAATTTATAGTATCCCTTTGTGGTGATAGCCTAAATAATTTTTATGAATTATTTTAGATTATTAAATAAATTCAATAATGAAACATGTCGCGATATTTCATTGTAAGAAAATTTCTGTATGCATTTTTTTTTTTATCAATTGCAGTGTAAATAATGCACAGTTTTGTGAATTCAACGGCAATGCATGTATCCACGTTGGAAGCAATGTATATATTTAGATACACAATATTTTGGTGATGTGAAACTATTCGTTAGGTGGAATAATTATTAGGAAACTTTAAACACTATACATTCACATTGATTGTTTACCAGGAAGGGTACTTTGAAAGAGTTAATCAATCAACAAATACAAAAGCTTTACTGAAATATATGAGACATTAAAAAGGGGGACTTTATTTTTGTCAACTTTAGAAATAGGGAGTGTTAAGACTGAAATTGTTCTTCCGAAAGAAAGATGAAATTAGGTCCATGTAAGTTTGTGCCTAGAGTGATCTCCCCTTGGATTTGGTAATGCTATTAAATGGTTCATAAAGTTCATTAATTTTCAAAATAAAGACTATATAAAACCAGGGATGTCAACGAGTACTAGATTAGTCAACTATCGTACCGTGAAACAGATCTTTAACTTGAGCAGTGGTACTCAAATAATCAGTAAAATGTGGATGTTCTCAAAAGATGACGGAGAAGCATACGTACACATTTTTTTCCACTGTTCTCCTTGTGTTCTTTGCAGGATCATTTGGGAGATTTTTATCTGCACTCTAGACTGCATAGAAAAAGACTTCAATGTCACGTGTCCCTTTGGAAGCATTCAAATGGTTGTCAACATCTATAGTCCTATACTTCGTGGCTCTTTACCGATGTCCTATAACCCATTAAACTGTAAGAAAGGTTAATTAAGCATTGATCATGTTGTTATATGATTATAAAAACATATGTACATTCCTTTTGAATATCATAGGTGACTTTAAGGACGATGCCATGACGACCTCATTGCCAACGTTCTCCGATTTTCCTATCGACTTATCCACATCCACATTACACAGTTCGACGATATACAATTCTTTTGCAACTCTTGTTCCAACTAGTTTTGAACAAAAAGGTAAATCTCACTCGTTTCAAGCTATTTTTGTTGATAGCATATGTATATAAAACCGCTTGCACTGTCCTTGCATACATACGCGATAAGACATGGACTTTTGACCCCCACATTTTAAACCTCAACTCTGTTATTATCCTTCAACCCAACACTTTTGTCTAATGATATTCGGAAGAAACGTTGACCAGTCGCTCTAGATCAGTGATTAGAGCGTTCATTTTGTGTCCGCTCGTACCCAAGCCTGCTCTTTCATCAAACACCAAGAAGTGAGAGTTAAGGGTCACTCGTATGGAAAACATGCTCCATATCGCAATAATCATTAACATGACAGAGAATCCTGGGTGCTGTGGTCCAAAACACCATACATAGGTCTAAATTTATGGTACGTCACATACATCTGGTGACGTCTCGATGTGAGTGAATTTTTTTTCCGAAGGGACGTACAACTAAGGAAGAAAAGGTAGATATTTTAGATTTTAACCAATAGAGCGATACAATACAATTGTTTTGGACCTGATTAACCTAATTTTATTTTTTAGGTACACATGATTGGTTCCCTATGTGCTCGTTCATTGTTTAAGGTAGCTCATTACACCAATATGGTTTGTTAAAACACCTCTTATGAAGTATGATTTCACCATGGAAAGAGTGATACAAGCTCTCAATTATTCTATATGATTTTTTGTGGTTCTAGGAATGATAAAAAAGGTGTTTTATTTGAAAATAATATATTCTAGAGTCTAAATTTTGCTGTGATTTGCATGCTGCATGATATGAATATCCAATAAAAATGCCTAAATGACTAAGTATAAACGTTCTAATTTTTAAGAAAAAAATATTTATAAAAATTCATAACATTATTTGTTAACATTTTTTTTAAATCTACGGATAACATCTTTAAAAACAACAAGTCAGTTAAAAAAGAGATATATCGAAGAAAGATATTTTAAAAAGGAATTGAAACGAAATGACCCAAATTTCAGATATATCACAATATTCAAACGAGAGAATAAAGTACTGATCCCGATCAAAATTGATAGAAATTACTAAAATAATCATATTGTTGCTAATTGTTTGCACTTTTCATCAAGAAATTAGTTTCCTTTATAAATTCGTTCAATTTGTAAATTTGTAAATCATTTTACATCAAGGGAATATAGTTTTCTGATTACAATGTTCTCTACATGTTCGCTATGACTGCTTATTATTCATAATTCCGATTGGGTTTGGTTCAAATTTGAAAAATTGTAATATTTCTGAATTTTGACCATTTCATTTCAATTTCTTTTAAAAATGTATTGGCATGTTTTTTAAAAGATTTTATCTGTAGAATTAAAACGTATTAACAAATAACGGTTTCATAAATATATTTTCATTTACAAAATTAGAACCTCTATCTGCGTTGTTTGGGAATGTCTTCTTGGATATTCATATCATGCATCAAATCACAGCGAAATTTGGACTCTTGAGTATCTTATATGCAAAAAAAACCATTTCATCATTCCCAGATAAATCACAAAACTTCATACGAAATACTTGCGAGCTTGTATCACTCTTTCGATGGTGAAATCATACTTCATAAGAGGTGTTTTAACGAGCCATTAAATAAAATTTTGGTGTAATGAGCTACCTTAATGAACATTCGGATTCACATACTTCTAAAAATAATAACACTTGTAATTTTTATATTGTACACGACTTCTTTTAAACAAAAGACGTTTGCAACATTCGTCAAATTACATATTTTCAGATCTATTGATATCAGCATACAGTGGAATCCAACCAACAACTTCCATGTCGACCTCACAAACTGAAATGTCATCAACTGTACATCCTGTCGCACCAGTAGCGTGCATGACTCGTCTTCCCATGAAAAGCATTTGTCAGGACAGTAACATTGTGATTACAAATGGCTGGATTTGTGTCATTCCTCAAGTCTTGAATTTTACAAAAAACGTGGATTTTAGCGACTTTTGCAGGTACCTAATCAATTTCTGCAGAAAAGAAATGTTTGCAAATATAAGATTAAGGTATACTTATGAGAGTATTGACCTGGATATTTCCACGTGTTTTATTTATAGGCTTGTTGACGTAACATTTATTTGTGTAATGGATAGAATAGGACGAGATTACAACCAAACATGTAGAAGCAGTGACAAAATACTTGCAGTTGACGTATTTAGTCCGATGTTTAAAACTGCATTTAGCCTGAAGTATGATCCCATTGAGTGTGAGTATCGATAGCAGTTTTAGTTATCTAACATCTGATTTTTAAAATCCATTGGAATCATCATAAAGATTATGTCTTTCAATGATAAGAGATTTAAGCAGATAACGAGGTATGAGTGCATATACCATCTTCATTCACATGATCTATCATTGGTACGGTTTGAAAAATAAACGCTGACGTTATGGAGGAGAGATAGAAGAATATTTTATGATGAACAATCTCTTCCTGACATGGAAAAAGAACTGGGTAGTACTGGAAAATTCAAGCAAAATCATCACAGATGGTTCATACTATGGCAAAACAATGATAAGCAATGAATTCATTTATCATTCGTTAGAGATATATTAACAGACATGCTTCAAATTATTATAACTTCCTGCTTTGCAGAGTACCACGTTTTGACAATTGTTCTTCCTATAAAGCGAGGATGTTATATATTGGATGCTGTTTGATTCCATGTATACCGTATAGCGGGGTTTTTCCGCGGTTCTAAATTTTGGCGATCTGCTGACTCAAAGGTATTCTAATAATTTTAGCGGAATATTTTGGCGGACAAGGAAGAGTTATCTCTCTCTTGCAATTACTGAAGTTGCAATTGAATGCATATTTAGCGAGTGAAATGTTGATGGAAAGCTACCTAACCGCTAAAATAAGCCAAATTTATCATCCCGCGAAAAACAACCCGATATACGGTATCCTACAAAGAGATTGTCTGATAAATGGGATGATTTCATTTCAGGTTATGCAAACTATAGCACAACAAGTACCTCCGCACTGTCACCGACACAAACATTGACGTCATACACCACGACAGCACAGAGCACAACGTTGACGCCCTCTCCGTTATTAGTTAAATGTAATGACACCGACGAGATTCTGTCCAAGAGTCTACAATGTGTTTTACCCCATTTTGCAAATATAACAACAGAAAAAGACAAAGCAAAATTTTGCAGGTAGATTTTTTTTCAAAAATCCAAAGGTGTAATAACTTACGTTTAATATATGAACGCTTCCATCAATATATATACAATTACATGGAACACTTTCATTATCTATAAATAATGAATGGTTCGTGTTGATGTAAATAGTATCTTAACTCTTACGCAAAGCAAGAATCCCTTATCACATTCCGTCGCTTTTGAAAATATATACAGTGTAATCGTATATATCATTGCTTATTCTATTTTTCAGAGTTGTAGATGTAGTATTTGTTTGCATCATGACTGAAATAGGATCAGAATTTGGAGTTAGATGTCGTGAAAGTGACCAAGAACTCGCCATTTCATATTACGGCCCTATCTTACAGTCCAGGCTCAATCTTAGCTTTGATCCTATCGGCTGTAAGTAAACATGTAATACCTGTAGTACTGCATATTGATAAGAGAGTTAAAGGGCCAAGCCTTAATGAATTGCTGTCGTTGCCACTCGTTGGCATATCAATTTAGGTGCTTTAGTACATGGTACAAATATATACAACAATTGAAATCCTCCACGAAAGTGACTAATCTTCTACGTCCAAACCACGAAATTACTATTCCTCCGACATTTTTATTCACAACCACAGTCCCGTGGGGATCCGGGTTAAAATAGGTTCCCAGTACGCCTCGCCTTGCATGTCGTAAGAGGCCTAAATTTTGCAGCCCTTCACCGGTAATGGTGACGTCTCCATATGAGTGAAAAAGTCTCGAGAGGGACGTTAAATATGTCTCCACAAAAATGTTTAATTTTATGCATGTGGAAAATACAAGCAAAACTCCAATCTCTCACCAGAGGGCGTATTACGCTGCGCTACAACACCTCTGTCAACGTCTGGATGTCAAGATTCTTGGCAAAACTTATTTCTACCTATTGCATTATAAAGCATGATTTTACAAGTTTTAGTGTTAAGCTTAAAATCTTACAGTAAGTTCACAAAAACAACGAATTCCATGATTATTCTAGTATTATTGGATGAATGAATATTTATATAAAACCTTTTAATTTGCTCAGGTGTCTCATATTTACCAGCTTCTGCGTTTATAAAATTCAGACAAGTGTTTGATTAGCTTAGATATGATCATTACAGATTGATATGCTAAGTTAGTTTTAGTACGTTTTGATATGATTTTTAGACGTTGACAGAGGTATTAGTGGAGCGTAGCGGGAACGATAACTCTGGGTAGAGATTGGCAAAACCCAACAAAACCGGTCATGGTGGCTTAATGGCCAGAACATGCGCTCTGTGACGGTGAGGTCGTGAGATCGATCCTCTTTCGTACCCTGACCTCGTCAAACCAAAAATATAAAACTAAGTTGTGACTGCTTCGTCGCCAAACCCTTGGCATTTAAGAATGAATCGTGGATCTTTGAAATGGAGGTCCGGTGTCGGCAGACGTTGGAATGATAAGGAATCCTCACTGCTGTAGCCCTGAATACCATACATATGTCTGAATGTGTGGTATTTCACTTACAGCTGGTGATGTCTCGATATGAGTAAAATATTTTCGAATGGGACGAAAAACAAGAAAGGCCTAAAATATCAAGCGTTCATGGCTCAAAGATGTGACGATTTTGTTTTAGGTTTTGCAAATGATAACACAGACAGTGTTCCTACACTGTCATCTAAACCAGCTATGGAGTCTCCCACCATGACAACAAATAATAACACCACGACTTCCTCTCCATTCCTCGTCAAATGCATCAATAGCGATGAAGTTATGTTCAAGAGTTTGCAGTGTGTTTTGCCATATTTTGGAAATATTACAACATTGAACGACAAGGAGATATTTTGCAGGTAATTTAGAAATCTCACAGTAGTAAAATAGTTACACTAAAACTAGTTGGTTTAATTTTATGTAAGTAAAATATAGAATTGTTCTCATTGACGATCAGAATCTTTGAAAGAGAAATTATAATGTATGTTATTTTATTTTTCAGAGTTGTAGATGAAGTTTTTACATGCATCATGGCTGAAATAGGATCGGAATATGGAGTCAAATGTCGTGAAAGTGACAAAGAACTCGCCATTTCATATTACGGCCCTATCTTACAGTCCAGGCTCGATCTTAGCTTTAATCCTATCGACTGTAAGTATAACACATGTCCTCCTAGCCAATAATGTTAAAATATTTACATATTCCTATCAGGTGAAAATTTTAGAAGGTGCTATTGTTGTCTTCAAATTATGTTAGTTGAGCATGCTAGAAAATAAATCATGTAATCTACAGGTCATCTTAAAAATGCATTAGGTACATCAACGAAACCGATAACAACTCGCAGCACGACGCTATCTATACCATATACAACACAAACTTTGAATTCAACCACAACAATGGGTCAAACGTCACATTCAACAATACCAACATCGGCCAGTACACAGATCATTCAAACAAATACTCTGTCGACTTTCATACCAGAATGTTATGATACCACTGAGGTTTTGTTAAGAGAATGGCAGTGTGCGTTACCATTATACACCAATCTCACTACAGCAGGTAGCCTTCAACTGTTTTGTAGGTAAGCTTTCTTAATGGTAGACCCATGTAATATTAAGACTGAAAGAAATGTTTCCACCTTACAATGGATAAAATAAACATACATTGACCATTGATATTTCAGTGCAATCGATTCGGTATTTATCTGCATTATGGATGGAATCGGGGCAAAATACGGAGTTAATTGTAGTGAGATAGATAGAAATAATGCTGTAAAAACCTATGCCCCACGTCTACAGTCAGCACTGGCGCTAATATTCGATCCCACTAATTGTGAGTCAAATCTTGTATCATCAGTCTCACTTTATTTAACAGGAATTTATACATACATGTAGATATGCATTTTCATTTGTAAAGGTTATTCGGAACCTCAGACGCCATTCGCTCATTCACGTGCACGTTCTACAAAGCAGGAGGCGATATTTCTTTCGACCGTCCCAACAATTACAGATTCTCCACTGCTGGTGAAATGTGGAGATGATGAAACCATCCAGTCTATTGGATGGATGTGTGCACTTCCATTGTACATAAACATTTCTACAGCAAATGATATGACGGAATTTTGTCGGTAAGAATATTTACTTCAAAGCAGCATTAGTACTATGTTGTAGATTTCTTATTTTACATTAGTATTTATGTCATTAGTACTATGTTGTAGATTTCTTATTTTACATTAGTATTTATGTCATTAGTACTATGTTGTAGATTTCTTATTTTACATTAGTATTTATGTCATTAGTACTATGTTGTAGATTTCTTATTTTACATTAGTATTTATGTCATTAGTACTATGTTGTAGATTTCTTATTTTACATTAGTATTTATGTCATTAGTACTATGTTGTAGATTTCTTATTTTACATTAGTATTTATGTCATTAGTACTATGTTGTAGATTTCTTATTTTATATTAGTATTTATGTCACGAAATGATACGTGGTCGTCTAATGTCGAGAAGACGAATGCGCGTTTGGTCTGGGTTTTTTTTTTTTTTTTTTTTTTTTTTTTTTTTTTTTTTATACATGTATTTCAGTAATATAAAATTGAAAACGAGTAATTTTACTTATGTGCGATGCTTCTCGCTAAATTACCTGATAATCCTTACATGCATTTAGGAATCTACAGTAGTTATGATCCGACATCTCTTAAAATGCTCTCCAAAGATTCGTATTTCATCGACAAAAGTACCTCTTAGTTCATTTTGTGTGAACACGATTTTGAATTTTTCAGTGAAGTGGATTTAGTGTTTGTATGCATCATGGGAAGAATAAGTTCCGATTACGGAGTTGTATGTCAGAACACTCACAAAGGCAGCGCTGTTACTGTGTACAGTTCAACGCTTCAGTCTATCTCTAGACAGTTGTTCGACCCCACTCTGTGTAAGTAACTATGAGGCGGAATTATGTGTAGGTTTTACCCTCAATGCTAACAGGGTCTGAAGCATTATTCACTGTACATAATTGCGAATATAGGTTCTTCTTTAAGCGTTCGAACAAACCTCCGCTTTTGCCAATTTTACGTACACTTTAATATATTTATTTTTAACGGAATTCATATCGCATTTGATGAAATTTTATATTAAAAAGAGAAATTTTATATTAAAAAGATTTTTGAAATATATGCACAGCATTCCATCCAAAAATTAAAGAATGTGTATTAAGTTCCATAACATTTGTATGAAATGAGTAAAGATGAAATTGCAATTGTCCTCTTTAGAAACTTTTTAAAATGCATCTATCTTACAGTTTGGTTATTCACGTATATGATAATTTAACGAAATGACTTTAATGGCATACTATGTGATGTGATAATATATAAACTACTATACATATTCTGTAAAAGCAACTGGCTTGTAATCAATTTTCTGACTTAAAATAAATTCACATGACCAAGTAAAACGCTTTGTGAACATCATCCTAGGTGCCTTCTGAATCCTTCTACGTTCAGAAATAGCAGTACCTAATCATTTTTAACGCGGGATACATTTCTATCATTTCAGGTTATGTACAATCTACTTCTGAAAGATTTACCACGACTGAATCACCATTGTTAACAAAATGTCGGGAAAGTGTTGCTATTACTTCAGCTGCTTACTTGTGTGTGCTTCCATTGTACACTGATATGACATCTAGCGACCTCTCCGCTTTCTGCAGGTACTGTACCGCCTGTACAACTGAGAATTATAGATGATAATTGCAGCTTCTCCATCGTCAACTTCCCATATTTATGTAGCAATATTCCATTATCACCTGCATATGGTGTTTATATTTCTAACCTGATTCGATACGCAAGAGCTTGTTATGCGTATAGTCAGTTTTTAAATCAAAGCAAGCTACTAACAAATAAGTTGATGGTACAGAAGTTCTAACAGTCTCAATTAAAGTCAGCATTTCACAAATTCTATGGTCGTTATAACGATCTAGTTCGTCAATACAACCTATCATTGGGTCAAATGCTGTCTGACGTGTTTCATACCGATTGTTAGACCGTTCTTGGCACACTGATTTTGACTCCGGATAACTCCGTTTACCTGATCAAGATACCAGGTGTGACCGGTTGATAGGGGATGCGTAGTCCCCCTAGGCACATGACCCCACCTTTGGTGTGTCCAGGGGTCCGTGTTAGCCTAACTCTCAATTTTGTATTGCTTGTAGGAGTTCTGAGATTGTTCACTGTTCGTCATCTTCACGTTTCATACTAGAGATGGGATCATGTGAATGCTAACTGATTCATTCTTTCCAGTTTTTTGTTTTTGTTTTTCAAACTACCACCCCTCCTTTTGAATTGGGAAAAGTTAGAGACATTTTCCTCAAATTGGGAAAAATCATTCGAAGTAAATTAAAATGGTAAAGATGCATAAAATAATGAAATAAAAAATAATTTTTTTGAGGTTTATTTCAGATCTGATTTAAAATCATAAAATAAATCATTATTCAACATTAAATATGTATTGGAAGTCACACCTTGTATATATATTATTTACTTTTTCTAAGAAATACTTATTGTCTAATTTCATAAAGAAAATAATAAATTATTAATTCACCAGCATTTGTACCCATAATCTTGTAAATATTATATTAATAATCAAGTTTCCAGAATGTCTCTCCTGTTTTGTATTATTCGAATTTTAGTAAAACCCTATACTGTTGGCCACTTCCTGTTATTAGCCTGACCCTACATATAATGGCGGTCAAACTAAATTGTAAACAATATGGCTTAATGTGCATCTGGAAGCTATATACTTCGCTGCATATCTGCTTATATGGATGCCTCTATTGTTTTACATATTCTTTACAAAACCTTTTGCATGTGCAGTGGTTTGGAGAATAAAACTGAAGAAAAAAACAACGTATTTACTCTGTCAGAAATATACGGTAGCCTTTTTTTTAAATGGCCTAATTTCCCTAGATTTGAAATTGGGAAAACATATATATATAATTGGGAAAAAATAGCTAATTTTAGTGAGGGGAAACAGCTGAATATCGGTGGCATTTTAGCCCCCAAAAAAATCACTGAAACTTTCTTGTGTGAAAGGTGAAGATAACGAACAGTGATCAATTTCATAACTCCTACAAGCAATACAAAATAGATAATTGGGCAAACACGGACCCCTGGACACACCAGAGGTGGCATCAGGTGCCTAGGAGGAGTAAGCATTAAGTAACCTTTGTGTTATCAAACAGGCAAAGCTAGTTCAATCTTTGAATTATAGGAGCTGAGCGAGGAAAACAGTCCCCCAACTGATAATTTATGCACAAACGACGCTTTTAATTTAACGTAAATACAAGTAATACTACTGGAAAATTCCCGAAAATCATTAAACGCTATTTTAGCTTAGTTTCATGCTACTAAAATCAAATCATTCATTGACTTTGTTATCTAAACTAGGTGAATAAATGAACAATGTTCTCGAAATTTCGATATCAGTATTTCAGCGATTTAGATAGCAAGGATTTTTAGGAGAATATAAAGTGAGCAATTCTAGATTATTTTTATTGTGCATAATTGGTTTTGTATGTTAGAACGCATGATATTATTTTAGGGTGGTAGAAATGGCCTTCTCTTGCATTACAAACAAGATAGAAGTTCAGTACAACATTAGTTGTCGCCTGGAAGACAAGGAGCGTATGATTCTCAACTATGGACCTGAAATGGAAAAATCCTTGAACCTACGATTCAGCCCCACTACGTGTAAGCAATATATATCTAGATATTTAAGGAATAACTACAGTAGAATCATTGTTCATGGGGGGTAATGTTCGGGAATTACGTGAGACACTCTTACCCACGAATTTTCGTGTCCTCTAAACCATGTAGAGTGATCTCTTCTAGAGACATCTTATCGCTTACCCACGAAATTACGTCTCCACGAAATTACGTCCCCACGAACCAGCAAAAGTTTGCTTACCCACGAATTAAAATGATTCCACAGTATTTGTTTTGAGAACATTGGGGTCTTAATTACACGACTCTATTCGCGAGTGTCTTTTGTGGGGTCTTAATTACATGACTCTATTCGCGAGTGTCTTTTGTATTCATTTTTTGAGATTTTAACTTGATTTTCATTTAAAGGTTATAATGTCACATTAGAAAGTTCAGGTCGAATCAGGAGAAGTCCAATTTTACCGTGCCAAGACAGTGTAACACTTTTAGCCAAAGGAATAGTGTGTATTCGTCCATTCTACTACGACATTATTAATGAAAGTTCATCTTTCCAGAGATTTTGCAGGTACACTGTATTTCATATAACCCATCCGTTGATGTTTGATGCTTTTTCTGTATCGCTCTGAATGTTTCTGTTTGCAATACCTAAATTTCTTGAGAAAATTTTATCTATTTGATTATGTATCTATATACGATGCACTACAATTGTGTATCATTTATTTAATCATTTCCTCTGTTGCTTCAAACATTAGTTTCAGTTATTCGTTATTTAAACTTAACATATATCTCATCAAACTTTGATTATTTTATTAGCCTTTTAGAGAAATTCAACCTTTGTGTTATGCATGAAATGGGTAAAGAACACAATGTAACCTGTGGCCAGACAGAATACAACACCTTTGTCAAAACCCACAGCCTGATCTTGCAGGCGACGCTTGACCTCGCTTTCAAGCCAGAAGATTGTTTAATGACGTCATTTACACCCATCACAGAAAATCCAACACACACAACGTACACTTCACCAACAGAATCTTGTTCACCTTGCCGAGACGAAAACAATGTAAAGAAGGTGCAATCGTATTGTATATCATCCAGCTCCACTGATATCAAAATGGCTCAAACCTTCGCAGAAACTTGTAGGTAAATGAAGTATAAATCTACCATCCTATTTGTAAATGATTCGTGCAAATCATATATAAAAATAGAATTTTCTGTGTTAATATGTTTCTTTCTTTACGTTGCAGCTTGATGGCAAATGTTTTCAAATGCATCATTACTGTCATAGAAGCTGAGACTAATTCAAAATGTAGCCCTTCTGATGAAGAATTCCTTGCAAGAAAATATGGAACACAATTGGATGCAGTTGTACAGGTGTCCATCGATCCCGTGTGGTGTAATTGTGTTTTCTATACTTTATTTTATTGTAATTTTACACGTGCGATAAACAAGAGCGTGTTCTGCGTATGATCAAGTTTCATATTGAGGCAGGCTACTGACAAATAAGTTGATGTTAATGGGGTTTCAACAGTCTCGGTTAAAGTCAGCATTTCGAAAATATCATGGTCGTTATAATGATCTAATTTTCCAATACAACCTGTCCTTGGGTAAAATACTGTCTGACATGTTTCATAAACTGAGGTCATTCTTTACGCACTGATTTTAATTACAGATTACTCCGTTTACTCTAGGCACCTGATCCCAACTCTGATATATCCAGGGGTCTGTGTTTTCCCCACTCTTGATTTTGTATTCTTTATTGGAGTTATGAGATTGATCACTGTTCGTTATCTTCATCTCTTCACATAATGTTACATACATAATATCGATATAATCTTCCTACTATTCTTATCATAGTCTTGTATATGAATCTGTTTAAACCAATTTATATATTTTACTGGATAACAAAACATAAAGTGTACTTATCTATAATTCTTTTCATATTTTGATATAAGGTTATGAAGTTTTACCGACACCAACTGTAAATCCCGACTCGTCATCGATTGTGAGGACCACCGCCACTCCAGTTGACCCCTGTTTAGACCCGCAACAGTTTTATATTGAATTATTGCCCTGTGTTGGACCGACCTTTGTATATCTCAGATCGGAAACAAACATTTCTTCATATTGTGGGTTAGCAGACATACTATATAGATAAATTGAAATGAACGAAAATAAACACCAGAAATAATTTCGCAAGACTTTTCTTCATTACAATCCAATATCTTATCAGTAGTTTTTTAAAAATATTTCTAGCAGTGTGAGTGTGATATTACTATCAATCTAAGAGGAATAGTTCTATCGCTAGTAGTAAAATAATTCTGATATTCACAGGTTGATTGCTAGTAGTTTTGGTTGCGTCATAAACCGGACAGAGATTTCCCTCAATACTAGCTGTTCCACAACTGACGCTGCAAGCATCGCACAAGCCTATGGCACCGAGATTCGCAGTAAACTATCGCTGACCTATGATCCAGCTCAGTGTATGTGCAATAGTTCCTGTCTATATAAAACTAGTTTTGGAAATCATTCGATGAACAAGCCTTAGGTTATTTAAAAATATTTCCCTATGACCACTTAACATGTAGTGACGACGATGCAAGATTTGAATCATGAAGTTTTTATTCATCTGTTTCTCCAATCCTTTTAAATCATGGTATTGGTTATATATATATATGTATTAAGCTTTGCAAGGAAGAGGCTGTTTGGTCAAATGGAAGAACAATTTCAAAGCATATTGAATATCAAGTTCGTATTCTGAATTTGGCGATCGTTTTCAAATTATACAAGATATTTGTTTTATATTTAGTCAAAGAATTAGATTTTGACGGACCAGTCTTGTAATTCACATTCAATTCTAGTTTAGTAAGACCGCCACATTTAGAAACGTTTAATCTATACAATCATGTGGTGTTATTTCATTATCCGTGTCTGTTTTTCTGAATCCAAATTAATTAGTTCTGTTCACTTGAAATCTGTTTATTTTCCCATTTTGCATGCTTTTTATCCTTTTGAATCAGTTTCTGTAATTTGAGTTGAATTTATAGGACAATTATATTAAATACATCATGTGTATTGAACGCTTAATGAAAGTATAGGAACTTAAATTCTTTTTATGGTGTTGAGAACTTGTCTACGAGAAAACCTGCATTATTTGGCAGAACAATATGTTTTGTATGTAATAATGTACATCAATATGAAATACATATCCTTATCGGGGTTGTATGCATTGAATAGGAATCTGCAACCATGTTGCTAAAAATAGCGCTTTTGTTCTGCCCCAAAGGTAAAATTATGTATAATGTAACCTTTCTATTTCAAAACTCTGAATCAGTATTTCTATCTATTTTATGATATTAGGCTATGATCTTTCATCAATTGCACTGACAACGACTGTAGTATCTGACACTTCTTCGATGATGAGGACAATGACCACATCAGTAGATCCCTGCTTACACTCACAACAGATTTATGTTGAATTATTGCCATGTGTTGGACCAGTCTATATGCATCTCAGATCGGAGATAAACATCACTTCATTTTGTAGGTTAGCAAATTTACAAATATATGCATGTGTGTTTTGTCTTTTGATATGTCTTACAATTTTGATTTTTAAACTATACATCTAGTTTGCCAAAAAAAGTGTGAATGAAAACAAACCCAGAAATAACGTTTCATGGTTATATAACTGGGTTGTTTAACATTTCTATCAGTGTTTGATGTTTCTGTGGTATTGTATATGATATTTCTATCAGTAGTGATTGTAATCAGTAGTAGTATTACAACTTTATCAGTATTCATTGTTATCAGAAATGACTGTTGTTCACAGGTTGATTGCTGATAGTTTTGGATGTGTCATAAAAGGAACAGAAACTGCTTTGAATTCAAGCTGTTCCTTTTCCGACGCTGCAAATATCGCACGAGCCTATGGTTCAGAGATTCAAAATAGTCTGTCGCTGAGATATAATCCAATTCAATGTATGTATACTACTAGCCATCTTTCTTTTTTTATTTTTTTTTCCGGAACATATTCCTAGGGGATCCAGGTTAAAATAGGTCCTCAGTACCCCGTGCTTGTCGTAAGAGGTGACTAAGTGGGGCGATCCTTCGGATTAGACCGCAAAAGGCGAAGCCCCGGGTCACAGCAGGTGTGACACGATTAAGATCCCTTCCTGCTCAATGCCCATAAGCGCCGAGCATAGGCCTAAATTTTGGAGCCCTTCACCGGCAGTGGCGACGTCTCCATATGAGTGAACTATTCTCGAGCAGAATGGTAAACAACATAAAATCGAGCGGAACTTTAAACAATATACAACAAATCAATCGTTACCATGTTCTCTTTTGGCTCTTTCTTGCAATTTCTATTTATTCTTTTATCACTTTATTAAAGACGGGACGTAGTAACAGGTAGTAACTCTTTAATAAAAACTCTCAGCAGTTTGAAGTGAAGCAGTGGGTCTTTTGGGTGTGACCTTTAAACGGAGGTCCCGTGTCGCGACAGGCGTTACAAGTGTAGCATGTTAACGAAATCTCAATGATACGGCCCTGTGTGTCATTTACAGCAGTGACGTCTTTATATGAGTGAAAAATTTTCGAAGGGACACAAAACAAATGAAACTTTATTAAGGGGTGGAGATTAAGGAGGTACTCTACATCGTCATAATAATGGCTGACTCGAGTTCCTTTTAAAACATAGTGGAAAAAATCAATATCAGGAATATTTGACTTTTCCTTGTCAATCTAAATACTTAGCCGAGTAGCTCAGTTTATTAGCATACCGATTGGTGAACTGTACGTCGAAGGCTCGAGTCCAGCAAGGGTTTTAAAAAATTTTCAGACTATTTTCTACTAAAACTGTATTGTTTGACAAAATAAAGTAAATTTGAAAATTTTCAACTTCAAAATATTGTTGTACATATCCTCGACTTTTCATCTACATCAAATTTCTCTGGTGTAGCATACGTCCTTAATAATAGTCTCTTCACTCTTATTTTGCCCTGTTGTCGCATTGATTTCACCAAATTAAATTGATAGGTAAATATGATATCTGAAAGGCTGAAAATGGTAAACTTTTCGTCAATCACACTGTGCATTGTATATCTTTTGAACAATTTTTTCTATTATAAGTAATCAATATAGCGATAAAAAATGAATAACCATTTCTCTTTTTATTTATCTGATAAAAGGTTATGACTTTACATCAACATTCCCAACAAAGAATCTCGAAGCTGACACTTCACCAATAGTACGGACGACAACAACGTCAGCAGACTCTTGCATAAATCCACAGCAGATTTCCATTGAATTAATATCATGTGTACAACCTGTGTTTTTTCCTCTTTTGTCAGAAAGTAACTTCACTTTATTTTGTGGGTAAGAAACACAAACGAAAAAGTATTGCAACACTAAATATGAATTCTGTATGTATTGCAATTCAGTCTGTACCATTTTTAGGTCACCTGAATCCATTCAGGTGACTTATTGCTATCTGTTTTTCTCCGTCGTCGTTCGTCGTGCGTCGTGCGTTAACATTTGAACATTTTCAGCTTCTTCTCTGAAACCCCTGAACCAATTTCAACCAATTTTGGCATATAGCATCTGTGGGTGAAGGTGAAATTCGTGGTCCCTGCCCCCCTGGGGCCTGAGGGGTGGGGCAAAAACCATCAAAATGAGTGTAATTTTAAAAAATCTTCTTCTTTACTCCTGGACATCAAGAAGCCAAACTGTGGGCATAATTATAATGAGCATTGAGCCCTCTACCAAAATTGTGAAATTCATGGCCCCTGGGGCAGGGGTTCTTGTGTTAGGGTGGGGCTCTATTGGTCATATAGTGAAAATGGCAAAAACCATCAAAATGAGTGTAATTTTAAAAAATCTTCTTCTTTACTCCTGGACATCAAGAAGCCAAACTGTGGGCATAATTATAATGAGCATTGAGCCCTCTACCAAAATTGTGAAATTCATGGCCCCTGGGGTAGGGGTTCTTGTGTTAGGGTGGGGCTCTATTGGTCATATAGTGAAAATGTAGAAATTCTTTGAAAATCTTCTCTGTCTCTGGGTATTAAGTAGACAAACTAATAGCATGGTAATGATGAGCAAGGATGCGTCTTTATACCCCCTGCAACAAGTTGTGGGGGGGTATACTGGAATCGAGTTGTCCGTCTGTCCGTCCGTCCGTCCGTCCGTCTGTAGACGCAATGGTTTCCGGGCTCTAAAGCATTATCCTTTCCACCTACCGTCACCATATCATATATATGGACTACCCATGGGATGAAGATGTTCTCTATCGATTTTGGGGTCAAAAGGTCAAAGGTCAAGCACACTGGACATCGAAGTAGCAATATGGTTTCCGGGCTCTAAAGTGTTATCCTTTCCACCTACAGTCACCATATCATACATATGGACTACCCATAGGATGAAGATGTTCCCTATCGATTTTGGGGTCAAAGGTCAAGTGCACTGGACATTGAAGTAGCAATATGGTTTCCGGGCTCTAAAGCGTTATTCTTTCCACCTACAGTCACCATATCAAACATATGGACTACATATGGGATGAAGATGTTCCCTATTGATTTTGGGGTCAAAAGGTCAAAGGTCAAGCGCACTGGACATTGAAGTAGCAATATGGTTTCCGGGCTCTAAAGCGTTATCCTTTCCACCTACAGTCACCATATCATATATATGGAGTACTAATGGGATGAAGATGATCCCTATCGATTTTGGGGTCAAAAGGTCAAAGGTCATGCGCACAGGACATCGAAGTAGCAACACTCAGAAAAGAGGTAGTTTATACCTATTACCAACACCCTTTGGGGTAAGCGGGGGGTATTCTTAGTGAGCATTGCTCACAGTACCTCTTGTTAAAAATTGTGAAATTCATGGCCCCTGGATCAGGGGTTCTGGTGCTAGGGTGGGGCTCTATAAGTCATATAGTGAAAATGCATTATTTTTTTGAAAATCTTCTCTGTCCTTGGGTATTAAGTAGACAAACCAATAGCATGATTATGATGAGCAAGGATGCCTCTTTCAAAATTGTGAAATTTATGGCCCCTGGGTCAGGGGTTCTGGTATTAGGGTGGGGCCCTATTGATCATATAGTGAAAATGCATTTTATATCTTTGAAAATCTTCTCCTCTGCTGCTGGGTATTAAGTAGACAAACAAATAGTATGATAATGATGATCAAGGATGCTTCTTTCAAAACTGAAATTTATGGCCCCTGGGTGAGGGGTTCTGGTGCAAAGGCGGGGCTGACCACATAGCTATTCAATGTTTCTTCCATCCAAAAGTAAAATTCTTATATTTAAACACAAACCTAATTCAAACATTGGAAGGTTGTTACATGATACTCAGGTGACCTATAAGGCTCCTGGGCCTCTTGTTACAATATACACTGTACCTGAAATAAATTTTCTATTGTCCGCTCTGTTGGCCGAGAATCGCCCGTACGACTATTGTACTCACTTTCAACAGAATGCTTAAGCTCTTTTTGAACCAGTACAGTTCGACAAATTAAGTTGCTTGCATGTCGAAATTATGGGTCCTCTTCAAGTTTCAAATACAATCCAATGATGAATTATTGGAATGAGGAAAGCAGGTATGTCATTGGGGCAAATTGGTCATTTGGTTATCCCCATTCAACCATCTGTAGAATTGTCAGAAAATATCATTGAACAAATTATATCCAAGATCGTGTAAGATATGGAAGACCCCGTTAAACCTCTCATCAGGAGGACAATACACTCGGAAGGATGGTTGGACGAAAGGGTTTTATCAAATAGCTAGTTTTAACAACGGTATGGTTGTCACATCGTTTACTTTCAGCGAGAACAGTGTGAAATCTACTAAAGTCATTTGGCTATCGTGCACAAAGATCCCTAAAATGATAACAGCTGTATGCAATGGTGTTAAGTTCTCCAACGTTGGGATCTAATCTCTTGGAGGAAAGTCCATTGGTTGAATGAAAGTTACTTTTGCTACGTATCACAGATACACGAATGTGTGTTTGGTTGCAACACAGAATTGTATATTCTGAACTAAATATTGTAGAGACGATTCGGTTTGGTGGTGGATCAGTTATGGTGTGGGTCTCTGTTACCTTCGACTATATACTGGATCTTATCACAATTAGTAACAAAATTGATGCACAAAATTACCAAAGGGAAATTCGTGCCGCAAGTGTTATGCCTCACTTTGACAATTACCATCTTCAACAACGACCATTGGTCATGGATAACAATGCCACGACACATAGTGATGGTGCTCGTGCTGTGTACAATATATTGCGTAGAGTCAGTTGCTCGAATGCCATGTTCCAACACTATTTAGCACATTTGGGACATCCATGGTTGAGGAATTTGTGAAAGGACATCTCCTATGCAAACATTAAATGAACTGACAGCATCAGGAGTGACAATCTCTACCACAACATCAAGGCCAACGTTTGATCAGAGGCTAATTAAGAAAGAATATGCTTATTCGTCAATCGTGTGAACTAAAGTTGCAATAGATACTCCACTTTTTGGCACGCTGTTTTTGGCTATATTTAGCTCTAAAACTTCATAGTTATTTCGGATTTCAAACATTTCGGTTGAGCATAACTGAAGAGACATTATTTGTCGAAATGCGCATCTGGTGCATCAAAATTGGTACCGTATAAGTTTTACATTATGACCCCTGGGTCGAGGCCTCTGCTGGTGGACTGTTAGTCCCCGAGGGTCTCTACAGCCCAGTAGCTAAGTACTTCGTTACTAGCTTGAAAATACGGATGTATATTTAATTGCTGTTATACAATTTAGAAATTCATTTCAAAATTAAGGATTATCTCCCTCATGCATAGCTCTTATCCTTGGACGAATTTAGCTCCACTTTTTTGGCACGCTATTTTTGGCTATATTTAGCTCTAAAACTTCATAGTTATTTCGGATTTCAAACATTTCGGTTGAGCATCACTGAAGAGACATTATTTGCCGAAATGCGCATCTGGTGCATCAAAATTGGTACCGTATAAGTTTTACATACTGAAAAACCGCATTGGTCTGAAGGTTTGAATGATAACCTCATTTAACTTCATTTCATTCATAATATATATTTGAATCAATAGATAGAGACCTATTTATTTACTGCAAGTTTTCCTCCAAATAACAGTCGTCTTATATTTGAAAAAGACTGACAATGAATACATGTACTAATGGACACACTTCTTGATTTCAAAGAGTAGAGATACGGTATTCATTACTATACATCACGGTATCATTTTATTTAGAATTGCTTCTTCCATCATCAGTAATGTTGTTTTATTGTTATCTACAGGTTGATAGTCAACATTACTGGATGCATCATCGATAAAATACAGAATTCATTGAATATAACTTGTCCAAAAACTGATGCAGCGGCACAAGCGTATGCTTCAATGATTCGAGGAAAGCTTTCGGGGTTGATCTATGATCCAGTTCAGTGTATGTACTCTGCTTAATAAATGCATTGTACAAAAACATGATCATCATTTCAACAGACACTCGTATGTTGAATGAGGTGAATTTAGGTTTGTACATCTTTTTTATTTTTAGGTTATCCCTTAAAAGAAAATGAAACTTTGGTGTCGTCTGCACCCAAGACAACATCTCCTTCAACTGAATTCAACATCACTTCCTCAAATTCGGCATTCACTTCCACAATTCTTTCAACCTCTGAAACGAGTCTGTGTCAAGATCTTGCCAAAATCACACCGTATATACTTCCATGTGTGGGACCTATGCTCCTTTCTATTTCTTCAGCAAAAAGTATTACGATGTTTTGTGGGTATGTTGGACTATTCATAGAATAAATCTTAATTTGTTGTTTTAAAAGGTAGTCATTTACAAAGTATAATGGGAACTAATAGTGTGATTTGATTTGTAGGTTAATTATCAAAATATTTAGTTGTATTTTGCATCAAACGGAAGCAGCTGCAAACAGAAAATGCTCTTCGGGTGATATGGAGAACCTTGTCAAGACAATCGGACCTCAGATGAACAGAACACTCCTGTTACTGTATGATCCTGTTCGTTGTTAGTATGAATCAGATGATTCATTTTAGCGTATCTATCTTACTTCTAAGTATATGTGTCATTTTTCTGCAATGTATGTATTTCTTGCTTACTTTATTACAGAACTACATGCTTCACACATGTATGATTAATTTTCTTAAAACAGATTTCATTTGAGTTGCGCGTTCCAAAGAAATATGACTCTTTATCATGTTTGAAGGTTTTGAGTTTAACTCGCTCGTAATCAACGAGACTAGAAGTATGCCATCATCAACAACTAGCACCATCAGTACAACGCCCGAATTCACATATTGTAGAGACCAAACTACAATCAACACGGAAATTTTACCATGTCTTGGACCCTCGTTTCTTTCTATAACTTCTGCATATAATCTCCATGGTTTCTGTAGGTATGGTATATAAATCAAATGTTCTATGAAATAAGTGAACCAATTCTAACAAGGGGAAGTAGCAAAACCAAATCCTGAGGTTATTTTTTAAGTATGTTTAAATTGACTTTTAAACTATCGAATATTTAGAAATCACATGATACATGGTTACATGTTGTAATGGCATCATGTTTTAAATATACAATATTTAATGGAAAAAATTCATGCTGTGTAGTGCTATGGGATTTCCGTTTTAATAACACACTGTGTTAATTAAGTTATATTTAGAGCGAGTCGATAAGGTGCTACAACTTTAAGGTTTCTATCCAGAACTCAGAATTTTTAATGGAAAGAGGAGTGTAAATAAATGCTTACCACACTTCTTTATTGCAGATTGATGATCAACGTGTTCAATTGCATCATGAATAACATAGCTTCAGCCACAAACAGCTCGTGCACAGCAGATGATAGATCTTATGTTGTTGAAACTATTGGTCCACAAATAAATAGAACAATTGCAGGTCCACATGATGTGATGGAATGTAAGTAATTCTATAATGAAGAATTTTCAGTGCTATAAACAATAATTATCATTTTCCAGTAGGAAACGTGGGTATTTTTTTGCTAGAAGTTTAGACTTTTTCCAGTAATATTTCTTATCATATCATTTGGTAATATATCTAGGTTCTGAGCTCCTTGGTGGAGATCTTACAACCACCATACCAACCACAACCACCAGATCACAGGTTGTGACAGTTACCACACCGCTGTTTTCACCAACAGTCTCCACGGCAAGACCATTCAAAGGTTCGTTTTGTTTAGATTTGAATAATACGTTTTATCAGTGTTTGAGTCAGTATGGAGGGATTTATTGAATTACATCTAGTAGACTTTTATATTTGTTTTATAACACAAAAATCATTAAATGTCAATTGGACAATTTTTGGGATAAATAATACGTTTTAAGTTTGAAGTAAAAGGTTATAAAAAATTTTGAGAGAGTGTATTATATGTAATTGTATGAAATAATTGTGGCTAAACAATGCTCAAAATTTCATTTCCTTAAACATACTGAAAATGTGAAGATAACGAACAGTAATCAATTTCATAAATCCTATAAAGAATACAAAATTAAGAGTAGGTCAAACACGGACCCCTGGACATACAAGAAGTGGGAATAGGTACATAGGAGGAGTAAGCATATCCCTGTCGACCGGTCACACCAGCTTTACGCCCTATGTCTTGATAACGTAATTGTAGTCATCCGTAGTCAAATTCATTGTGTAAAGAACGACCTAACAATTGGTATGAAACACGTCAGAAAACAGTTGACCCAATGGCAGTGTATATTACATGTATATGTCAGCTATGATGTGTGCATTTCAAGTTAGCAGAGAACAAACAAATTAGCGGGAAGCGAGTTATCTATAATGATGAGATAGTTTTCGAGAAGTCTTCCGATAACAATCGCATGGTGTTAAAAAATCTAACATAAGAATTTTGAATTAGGGACCCGAGATAACACAAAGTTCTTTTCCTCCTCGAAGACAAGGTAAATCTAACAATTTGTTTCATTTCATGATACTTCGGTTTGTGTTTATTTGTAGTCCTTCATTGTGGAAATCTGTCTGATATATTTGCACATGGAATTAACTGTATTGGTCCACTATATCAAAAGTTTTCAACCGAGACTTATTTTCCAAAATTTTGCAGGTAATATGTTTGTTTATTTGTTGTTTACGTTTGTTTATTTGTTGTGTTTACGTTTGTTTATTTGTTGTTTACGTTCTATTTGAGAATTTTTCATTCCTGTTGTTTAGTGAAGTCTCACAAATTTTGATCATTGCGTGGCGCTTGCAACCGTACCAGTAAAGGTTCTTTTTCGTGCCGTCGCCTACCGTGGTAAGGGACCTCAATTTTCTGATAGACACATAAATTTTACTTTCATACCGGCTGCTTAACAAACAAACAGTCACAAGAAATCTTAAACGTCTTGATGTTTGACGCAGTGCCGGGACCAAGGATCGGACCCAGCACATCCCGGTTGCGAAGCGAGCGCCCCAAACCACTAGGCTACCAGTATCATGTTAATTAATCATCTTATTAAAACCGCTATCAGAATACAAAGGCATATATGTTGTGATAGAAAGTAACCCGTTGCCACTTTCTTCCCATCGGTTTTTATCTTTATAAGTGAAACTGCATTGGTTGACCCAACGTTGATATTTTATCCCATAATATGAACTAGAGAAAACTGTTTTATTTTCCAGGCTACTTCACTCTGTGTTTGAATGTATTTCTGATAACATTCAAGTACAGTATAACACAACCTGTTCTTCCTCGGATAGAGAAGCCGCGAAATCCCTATATGGTGCAGACATATACAGAAGCATTCCGACGAAATTCGATCCCAAGCAATGTATGTTATCTTCACCTTTCATAAATGAAGTCTGAAAACCATTCAATGGTATATTTCTATACACCATAGATTTGCTTGATCAGCATAAAGACTTTTGACAAAATCTAACTACACTGTAATTGACAGTTATAGTTTTTGTTCACTATTTTGTTTTTATAGTGTTTTAACAAAATACACCCATCACAAGCTTATGTAGGGTAATTTTCTTGGGTCATGAGTTGTAGAACTTCACAGTAGGTAGTAACAGTCATCATCAAGCTGCGACATTTTTTTGACATTGTATGAATAAAATGTCTACCTTAAAAAATGTGATGAAGGTATATACTATACAAACCAAAAGTTCTATGTGTAGAATAATTTTCAAAAATTTATTAAATTCAACAACCTTTTCTCCAAAACCATATGCATATCTTCATTACCCATACAAAACAATCTGTTAAATGAGTAGGCCCTCGCTTGGAAACTGCTAAAAGTTAGACAAACCATGTACTCTCTTTGCGATATTTCCTCAAAAGTTCAACTACATGGAATTTCTGAAGAATGGGAGAAAATTGCCACATGTATATCTTCGATATCCATACACGCACCATCTAAAATAAGGTCTTCACTTGAAAACTGTGGGAAAATTTTGACGGACAAATCATATACTCTCCATATAACATTACATTTCAAATAAAGAGTGAAATCTCTTGTAAGAAAAGTAAAAATTGATTAAATCAGAATTGCAACATGATATAGACTGACTAATAAAGAAGGTATACTGCAAGTTTCAGCTTAATATGTGGTCGATATTGGCTATATTTAGCTCTATTACTTCACACTTATTACTCACTATATGAAGATACGCACCTGATATTTTCATATTGATTGGATAATTATTTCTTTTATTTAAGGGTTTTTTTCTGCTTAGGGACTTGGTCATTTTCTAAACTAAAAAGAGTATCTCTTAAACATTCATGAAAAGATTTGATTTAAACGTTGTAAATATATTGTTCTTAGACAGAAAGGATATATTCTTATATCGAATTATATACTTAATACAGAATATTTACAGTATTAGAAAGTAATGCTAATTTCTATTTTTCTTAAAAGTGTCTCTTTATCTGGAGAATATTTCAAAAACAAATATAAAGGTTTGAATAAAATCTTTTACATACATTTTCTTTAACGTAAAATAACATTTATGAAACTTACATTTTAATTTGTAGTGAATGTATAAATATTTCCATTTTCCATATTCATGTATTCATTTTCTGTTGGCCGGGGGGGGGGGGGGGGTGTTGTTAGTGGGCTTCTCGGGGTTTATTAGTCCCTAAAGGAAAGTTGTAGTTTTTTCTTCTTATTGTAATGATTCTTTTGAAGGTCCAGAGGATGTGAGCTGTGTAGACGTTATAAAGTACCCACGCTATACACAGTGTTTTAGAACCTTCTTTGTATTTGAGAAATCGGATGCATCATCATATAATCTTAGGCTCTCGCCATACGAAACATGCAGGTAAACTTATCTTTACAACAGTAATCTAACAACAAATCTACGAAACATGGAGGTAAACTTATCTTTACAACAGTAATCTAACAACAAATCTGCTAGTCAACAATCAAACAACCCCGGATTCCTTGGTTGCTTAATTCGGCAGACAGTCTACTTGTGTCTAATTACATTACAGTAACAAAATATAAGAAACGTGTTTTATTATATTTACGAAATATGTAATGAAAGTTATAAATAACAATATCTGTTCCTTTCGTATTCTAAAATTGTGTAATCATTTTCATTTTTGTCAACCATTGCCATTCAGCAAAGTTATTTTAAGTACATATGATTCTGCATTGAATTATATATAGAGAAAAAGGAAAGATCAATATATCGTATGTTGTATGCCAAACATTGCAATATATGATATTTTCTATTTATATTGCATACGTTTTCATTTGTATTGAATAAGTTTTCATTGAAATTTATTTTCCTTCTATATTGCATAGTTTTACAACACGTTTTCATAGTTTCTTGTTATAATGAATGATAACCATTCATAATTGTACAACTATAACTCAGGGGTTCAATTAATCAATCCGAGAATATTGTATCTCGCTGTCTACACTTTGATACCGACATGTCATCATCGACCAGTATTTTGGTGTCTTTGTCTGTCAATCGATGATTTTTCACTTATCAAGAGATGTCATTAGCTGTAACTGAAGTGCAGCAAATTTCATTCAATGCAACAACGTTTGAAGCCATAGCACAGTCACTGGTCTTTTATGTTTGGATTTTTAATAGAAGTGGTCGTATTGTTAGCTATAATCCCCCATATGGGACGGAAAACATACAATGTTCGGTCGCAATCCCCTTTGAATTTTTCTGGACCCGCCAATATAGCAGGGATTTCATGCTAACACCTACAGTGACACAGGAACCTTCGTTTATGCTTAAAGGTCATATATGAAAGACTCGTGACTTTCATGTTTAATGTTCAAATTATCATGTGTACACTGTATAAGGATGATTAAAATTACAATGGATGTTTTGAAATTAAAATAGTTGATTCATACAATTATTTGTATATATCTCGCAGGTTGACCATACGATCCCCAATGCTTATGTATCAAGTGTGTTTCGCTAAATGGTAGAGGTTTCTGATATTCGAATTCTTACATGTAGTAACACGAGTTTGATAAAAAAATTCTCTATCGGAATCATCCTAGTACCAGTTTTCAGGTAGCTTGATACGCTGATCAGTGTCAGAACTCGTTGATTGATAATTTTTTAAACTTTATGGAAGAGCAACATTTGAAATACCATAGTCTTCATGGATGTGATACAGATTCTTAATGATATGGAATATCTTTTTCTGATGATAACTGGCTATTTTTGCTTCAAATAAATGTCAAGTCATTTTTCTCAGTTATATATTATGTCTGCATCTTACACTGATATTTGATTTCAGCCTTTACAGGGGTAGTCTACAATGCTTAGCCAACCACAGTGAATGCAGCCTTACTGACGCACATACAGGCATAGTTCATCATTTTATGTACACGAATTCAACAATAAACCCATCAACGTGTTTAAGTATGTTGGAATTATTTGAATCCAAGACAAACATTTAAAGCATTGGTATTGGATCGTTAAATACTGTCGCTGATTCTATTTTTAGTTAATACTTCCCACGCTGGATCTGTATGTGAGGATGATACATTTTCCTTGTTGGCGATCCATGCCGAATGTGGATTCTATCCCATTCTTATTCCGTTTGATTGTCACAGGTATGTTTACTTCTATCCCATTCTTATTCCGTTTGATTGTCACAGGTATGTGGATTCTATCCCATTCTTATTCCGTTTGATTGTCACAGGTATGTGGATTCTATCCCATTCTTATTCCGTTTGATTGTCACAGGTATGTTTACTTTAATCCTGTTTAATAGGACAGTGCACACTTAAGAAATAAATTCCAATTTTGAAAGTACATGAATGAATGAATTGCGACGCTTCACGCCAGCATGAAAAGTATGCCGACGTGAACCAAATCAGTTCATAACCTCATGCATTTCAAAACTGAAATTTATTTCTTTTATTGACATTCTACTTTCATTTTAGCTGCATAATTACTTTCATTTCTGTCGGAATTCCTAGCGGTTAGAATAGATGTACTATATCTTTATCAAGTAATTCATGAGCGCATTGTTTACAGAAGCAGCGCATTCATGAAGAAATGCTTATCATTACATTTTGTAAACAACATTGGACATGTAAATATTTAGAAATATGAAGATATTTTTACATTTCAATCTTTCAGACATGCCTTGGACTTCATTACATGTGCAGCAAATGCCATTTCTTCCCTTGATTGCAGTACTGACAGTTTTACAAGAGCTTTATCCATTCTGGCAAACACCAACTCAAGTTTCTACGACAGAGTAAATTCGGGTCAAGGAAGTGTTGTTGTTTCTTGCATCAAGCGTAAGGATTATCAATTTTATTTTAAAAATTCACAAACGTCTGCAAATCGCTACTAAATATCTTCATTTAGAGATAATTGTTTTCTGACAAATCTTTTACACCTATGATGATTCAAACTTTAAACGAAGGTTAAGAAAACTATGTTTTACAAACCAAATTAACTACATGTAATTTTAGCTCACCTGAGCCGAAGGCTCAAATGAGCTTTTCTGATTGAAATTTGTCTGGCGTCTATGGTCGCTATTGTCGTTTACTTTTTACATTTTTCATCTTCTCCAGAACCATTGGGTCAATTTCAATCAAACTTGGCAGAAATAATCCATGGGAAAAGGGGGGTTTCAGTTTGCTAAAATGAACGGCCATGTTTTCTTCAAAAAGGTGATAAGCAAGAAAAGGCAAAAATAAGGTTGGGTCATTCAAAACTCTTCTGAAGAATGACAGTCAGAAAATTTTCCTTACAGAGCAATTCAGATTAAGTTTGTGCACATCATAGTTCCTGGGGTAAGACCGCAATATGGGATCAAATTTTCACATTGGGCTATTCATGCATAGAAATAATCTTTAAATATCTTCTCAAGAACAACAGGGTCATCATTGGTCATATTTAAATGCAAGAATCAGCAGTTTATGCAGATTTAAGACTGTGAAAATTGGAGCCCCTGGGGGTTAGGGTGGGTACACAATTAGGTATCTCAATTTTTTATGGGGATAAGAAAACTGTTGAAAAATCTTTATTTACATTGTAAGTAACAGCAGGACTAAAGCATTCTGAATAACGATAGGGCCAAAGGGACTCGGGTCAACAATGTGGACCACGGACCTCGTGTTAGTAGTTTACGTATCATATATGAGAATAAGACATGAATTTCAAGACGAGTATACTGTTTTGATAATCTTGGAAATAAACAAAAGGGAAATGAGGTGAAGGAAAGAAATTTCTCTTAAATATATCGACACACAAAATCACAGGTGTTCAATTCATCTTATTGATTTTATAGTAGATATATCTGTATGAAAGAAAAAAGTTTTCATAGCAGTTTTCTTAGATTGAACACACTTTTTATGGAAACTTTCCAAGATTGGGCTATCACTTTCGATTATTCATTGATTCAAACCCTCTCATCACACGACTAACAAGACTCCTTGGCTGTTTATACAATATGTGTGTTTAAACTAACATTGCCTTGGATGGTAATTTTTTTGTAATATTAATACGTAAGCTATCTCCTGTGTTACTTCTAATTTTAACACTAATTGCTCTCTCCCTCCTGCCAATTTAGTTTTTGAGACGTTCAATACAACTGAAAAAGTCTTCCAACAAGTAACAAATGTGCCGACCATGAGCAAAGGTCAGTGGATCTTTTGTATCTTTTATAGACTGATCACTATTTGTTATCTTCACTAGTTTACTTTATCAAATGAATCCACATCTATTCTTGTTCAGTTTAAATTCAATTTTGTTTGCTTTATATGTAAATCGGACACATTTTAGATGTCATGCAACAAAACTTTAATCCTGTTTTAGCTCACCTGAGCTGAAAGCTCAAGTGAGCTTTTCTGATTGTCTGTTGTCCATCGTCTGTCCTTATGTCTGTCTGTCTGTTCGTCTATCTGTAAACTTTTCACATTTTCGACTTCTTCTCCAGAAACCAGTGGGCCAATTTCAACCACACATGGCCAAAAGCATCTTTGGGTAAAAGGTTTTTAAGTTTCTCCAAATGAAGGGTCATGCTCTCTTCAAAGGGGAGATAATCAAAAATGCAAAAATAGGTTGTGGTCATTTAAAAACCTTCTCAAGAACCATCACGCCAGAAAAGCTGAAATTTACATGAAAGCTTCTGACATAGTGCAGATTAAAGTTTGTTAAACTCATGGCGTCTGGATGGTAGGATGGTGCTACAATTGGAGATCAAAGTTTAACATACAAATATATAGAAAAGTTTACATTTACATGAAAGCTTCCTGAAATAGTGCAGATTCAAGTCTGTTATAATCATGGCCCCCAGGAGTAGGGTGGGACTACAATAGGGAATCAAAATATTACATACAAAAATATAGAGAAAATGTTTTAAAATCTTTTTCTCAAGGATCATTGGGCCAAAGAAGTTTACATTTACATGAAAGCTTCCTAACATAGTGCAGATTCACGTTTGTTAAATTCCATCCCCCCCCCCGGGGGTTAGGTTTGGACCACAATAGCAGCCAAAATTTTACATAAAAATATATGTGGAAACTCTTTAGATATGGGCCAAGATGATTAAGGTTAGCGATGGCCGATGAGCCTCTTGTTTATGAAAAATTCTTTAAATGTGATTGAGGTCATCTGAACATTTGTTTTCACTAATTTGATCAGTGTATTTATGAAATGTTGATATTGGTATCGACTTCCATATGACTTATTTCATTTTAAACTTTATATAGTCCAGACCAGCACTCTGTCTTCTCCTGCATCTGGTAAGAATATTAAACGTTTACTGAGTGGAAAGAAGATTCACTGAATCATCTGAATCATGTAGATATCGTGTGATTTGTGAATGTAACTAGTATGTCGAAATATTTAACGTTTAACAATGTAAAATGAAAAACATTCGTTCTCCTCATTTATTTTTATGATAGGAGCCGTTCCTAGCAACAAAAGTCCATTATCTTATCCAACAAGATTTTTTATAATGAAAAAAAAAATGCGATACCATATTTTGCATATTTGTAAAGAGAGACGTCAAGATTACCAATCCTTAGTTGGTTATCATCTTTGACTGACTGTAATCTTTATGACAATCAAGATTGCTTTGATATTTTGAGGGATTGTTTTTTACAGGCCATAGCTTAGCGTTAGAATACTTAAGGGATTTTTTGGGGGTAGGAACGGCTCATAATATTTCTACATATTTAGTCTTTGGTTCACGAGAGACCAAGCTTATTCTTTTTATGATTTAGCATTTATGAAGACAACTAGACCTTCAACAGTAGCATCTACTAAATCACCTACAACTATTCATCAAGGTTTGTACATGTACAGGTTGAATCATCCAACATAAAAGAATGTACAGTAAAAACATTTATAACCAACACGTTTATAACGAATTCACGCTTATTGCGAATATAACGAAGTTTGGTTATAACGAACTGTTTTTCGCCGGTCTTGGAGGTTTGTTATAACCATGTTTTACTGTTCAACCAAGTGATGTACCAATTTATTCAAACATGGTATTCTACGATTATCAATCTATTGTTTTCTGGAAAGTTCCAAATCAATAAAAGTATAATTTTTCAGAGCAAATCCTATAGTGTTTTCATACGAATCAATATTTGGTGTTAGGGTAAGGCAAACCTCGCCGGTAAGTGAGAAAGTTTCCCAGTTTACTTGCGGAAGGTCGGTGGTCTATTCCCAGGTACATTGTATCTGGGTTCTCTCTTCCACCAATAGAAAAACTGGGCGTCATCAGATAACTAAAAAAATGTTGAGTGTGGCGGGAAACAGCAAACGATCAATCGATCAATCTTCGCATTTTAGTTGACGGTGAATGGGGCCCTTGGGGGTCTTACGATGTATGCTCCGTGACCTGTGGAAGTGGAATAAAATCACGCTCGAGATCCTGTAACAACCCTGCCCCGACAGGTGGCGGCAAGAGATGTGTCGGAAGTTCTACATCATCAGACACGTGTATACTATCCAACTGTCCAAGTAAGATGAACTAAAAAATACGATAAGTATACTTTTTTATTGAGAAAAATGCAACCTCAAATTATTCATTTTTATACGCCCGTCTTTAGACGGGACGTATTATGGTACAGCGATGTCTGTACGTCCGTCCGTCTGTCTGTCCGTCCGTCCGTCCGTTCGGGGTTTTCTCTTTATAATTTCATTTCCCTTTCACATATCATGCTGAAACTTGCTGTGTAGCTTCTTTGTGGGTCACTCTAGATCATACTGCAATTTTGATCCATTTCGACCTTTTTTCCAAGAGTTTTGCCCCTTTATTTGGAAATAATTATTATATGGAGGGTACATAATTTGTCCGCCTTACTCCTCCCACAGTTTTTAAGTGAGAGCCTTTTTATTTTGTGTAGTGTTTGTATGGGTATTGAAGATGTGCATGTGGGATGGATTTTGATTTTCTATAATTTTTGAGAAAATTACAGGTTGTTGAACTTAGTCTATTTAAAAATTGATATTCTATGAAGGGTACATAATTTGTCTGCCCAACTCCTCCCACAGTTTTCAAGTGAGGACCTTCTTATTTTGTGGAGTGTTTGTATAGGTACTGAAGATGTGCATCTGGTGAAGGATTTTGATTTTCTTCCATATTTGAAAAAATTGCAGGTTGTTGAACTTGGTCCATTTTGAGGAAATCTCAATTTTTAAGCTAAGACCCTTTGTTCATATGAAAGTTTGTCACAGCCTCATGATGGCTGATTCTACCTGAAGCAAAGTTATACAAATTATAGCACAAGAAAAACACCCTATATAAGTATTTCACGGGCGTATTATGTACCGTTTGCGGTACTCTTGTTCACTTCATACGATGATATTGTATAAATACAGGTAGATAAAATTATCTTTAAAGATTCTTATTTATAAAAGAAAAATCATTGTTGAATCGATGTCTATAATTTATCCATACTTTCAGAGAAATATCAAATGGTTTAAGAGCGAACAGTACTATCTCTAAGAACTAGGCCTACGGACCACCAAAAGCGGTCTTAAATCAAAATCTTATCATTTATCTGTAGGCTATAGTGTTGAATACGATTTTTCAGATATGGTTTTCTCCTTTATTTTTGATATTTATTACGTAATAAGTTTTGTTATTTAGAATTGCTTTACGGGAAAAAATGTAAAGCTATGCAAAGTTGGACGTGCTACAGTGTGATTGATATGTACTGTACGTAAGTTTATTCAATCCCCGTGTTGTTTTAATTTTGCTCTTGTACTCTTGTAAAATTTTCCACCTTAAATTTGCCCTGACACAGTTGTGGTAAAAGAGAGATACGTAATCAATATCTAGATTCCCCCAACTGACAACGAGGGCGTACGAGGCAAAATTAAAATGGGGACGAATATTTGCTTGCGTATAGTATTCATATCTATCCATATATAATATTAGAAAAGGAGAGATAAAAACCTAACTGATTAATATCAACTATGAATTTTAGCTCCTGTTTTATTAAGGGTTGATAATGACTTACATTTAGGATTATTTGTGTTACAATAAACAAAATCGGTAATTAAGACTCCCGTATCGATTTTGTGGCACTGACTTTTCCCCATAATAATTTCCCCCGGTGAAACGTGCCCGGGTTAAACTTCCCCTGGGATAAAGCGCTCCCGTATATTATTTTCCCCGATGAACAAATTCAGTATAGCCAGTGGGTGTCCCACTGGACGAAAAAAGGCCCCGGGAGGAAATTTTTCCCCTCTTGTTTTTGGATTGCACTTATTTTGGCGAATTTAGCGCGCCATTCGATAACACAAAAGAAATACTAATCTGTACAAAATCTTAAATGTGTTATATATGTTTATTTATAAGAAATATATGTCATATTTACATGTACATGTATTATTCATAAACATTTCTCTGAAAGACCCATGGCATATTCACCGACGTAAAGTCAATAAATGTAATGATGTTACAATAGAATGATGCACGCCTTCCTACGCCTACACCCCAAAAAAAGCTTCTTACTTCCATTCAAGGACACAGGATACATAGATAAATATGATATATAAATACGTAAAACAGTTTATTTAGGCTTTACCATTGATAAATCACATCTATCTACTACGAGATTTTACCTATATAAACACCCTTACTTTTGCATTTTCGCCAAAATATATACACTAACATATAAATGTACATGGAAGGCGACGATAACAGTGATTAATCTCATAACTCCTATAAGTTATGCGCAAACACGGATCCCTGGATATACCGGAGGTGGGATTAGGTGCCTTGGAGGATTAATGATCCCCTGTCGATCGGTCACACATGCCGTGAGGCTTATATATGGGTCAGGTAAAAGGAGTTATCAGTAGTCAAAATCAGTGTGCCTATGGGTAAATTTTCAATGTTTCCCTCAACTACATGCAATATTTGTTTTATTATACAAACGTTCAAACGACAATCTACGGCGAAACCGTATGCACGTACATTTTGATGCATGTGATAATTAGTCCCCTACCAACGAAGTCGAAGGAAACTTTGGGTTTGCGCTCCGTCCGTCTGTCAGTCTGTCCGTCTGTCTGTCAGTCCAGTTTTCCGCACTTTTTTCTCTGTTCTTGCATATATATATATATTGTATTTGGTATGTTGCTTTGCCATAACAAGTTACAGATCAAGTTCGAATTTTGTCTCGGTCCGTTGATTTTTTCACTTAGTTATGGTCCTTGGACTTAGAAAAATAGCATGAATGATCAGGTTTCCGGACCTTTTTTTTTTATTGTGCTTGCTGATATTCATTTGATATTTGGTACGTTGCTTTACCATAATAAGTTACAGATTAAGATCGAATTTCATCTTGGTCCGTTGATTTTTCACTTAATTATGGTCCTTGGACTTAGAAAAATAGCATGAATGATCAGTTTCCCCGACTAATTTTGGTTGTGTTTGCTGATATTCATTTGATATTTGGTACGTTGCTTTACCATAACAAGTTACAGATCAAGTTCGAATTTCATCTTTGTCCGTTTATTTTTCATTAAGTTATGGCCCTTGGACTTAGAAAAATAGCATGAATTGTTAGTTTACATCCAAGTTTCCTATCTCTTTAGATAAGAGTACTGCACTAATTAAAACTTCTAGCATCGTAATACAACAATATAGCTAAACTAGATGCTGTCATAAGACAGTAATACCCGCACGCAAGTGTTTGCCTTTAAATATACTCTTCGTCATATTGGTGTTACTGGCAAAGAAGCCACAATCGTTATTTTATAACTAATTAATGCATAAATTGTAAGAGGAGTTTTGGGAAGCAAGGTTTTTTGTACAAAAAACATCACTTTGACCCCCATTTGGCCCCCAGGGCAAAAATAAAAATTCCAAAACCTTATTGCGCATCTACAGGACACCAGCAACCAATTTCCTAAAGATTATTAAGATACTGCTTAAAACGTAAAAAGAGTTTTAGGGACCTGAGTGTTCTTTTGTACAAAAATGTCATTTTTCAACCCTCATTTGACCCCAGGGGTGAAAATAAAAATTCCCAAACCTTATTGCACATCTACAGGACACCAGCAATCATCATCCAAAAGATTATTAGGATACTGCTTAAAATGTAAGAGGAGTTCTGGGAACAAGTGTTTTTTTGTACAAAATTGTCCTTTTTCGATCCCCATTTGGCCCCCAGGGCAAAAATAAAAATTCCGAAACCCTATTGTGCATCTACAGGACACCAGCAACCATCTCCCTAAAGATTATTAGTATACTGTTTAAAATGTAAGAGGAGTTCTGGGAACCAGGGTTCTTTTGTGCAAAAAAACCCGTCATTTTTCGACCCTCATCTGACTCCAGTGGTGAAAATGAAGATTCCAAAACCTTTTTACACATCTACAGGACACCAGCAATCATCTTCCAAAAGATTATTAGGCTACTGTGTAAAATGTAAGAGGAGTTCTGGGAACCAGGGTTTTTTTTGTACAAAATCGTCATTTTTCGACCCCTATTTGATCCCTAGGGTGAAAATGAAAATTCCAAAACGTTATTGCACATCTACAGGACACCAGCAATCATTTTCCAAAAAATTATAAGGCTACTGTGTAAATTGTAAAAGGAGTTCTGGGAACCAGGGTTGTGTTAAAAAGCATCTTTTTCAACTCCCATTTGGCCCCAAGGGTGAAAATGAAAATTCCGAAACCTTATTGCACATCTACAGGACCCAAACAATCATCTTCCAAAAGATGATTGGGCTACTGCATGAAATGTAAGAGGAGTTCTGGGAACCAGGTTTTTTTTAATGAAAAACGTCTTCTTCTTTTTACCCCCGTTTTGCCCCCAGGGTAAAATTGAATATTCTAAACCCTTATCATATATCTACTGTACACCACCTATCATATTCCAAAAGATCAATTGGTTACCACTTGCAATAAAAGAGCAGTTTGAGGAAGAAGAAAGTGTGACAGACGGACGGACGGACCAGGGTAACAACAATATACCCGAACTTTCTTTAGAAAGTGCGGGTACAATTATTCATGATCACCTACATGGCACAGTTTATTGACTTGGTTAAAGACCTAAACCTAATTATAAATTTGTCGTCTTTCCTGGTCTAGTCTCTGCTCGAATAGTAGTTGATTTCCAACCATTCCTTCCTGGTTTTCACATTTTCCCTCTTACCATAACCTACATAATGAAGTTTGAATATTGTTGTGGTACAGTAATTATTGCAAGCGGTAGGGGACTTTGTATTGTCATGCAATACTCTCAGAATGCTTGTTTTTATATCATACTTTCATGCAAAATTATCGAATCTGATTGGTTGAGAATATTTGAGAAAAACAACATTCCCTCTGAGAATAGAAAGTACGCGCTCCAGGGTAATAGTATCTAGCAACGGGTGACATTAATTGACAACGGGTGATATTTACATGAAAGCTTCCCAACATAGTGTAGATTCAAGTTTTTTAAAACCATGACCCTACATGGGTAGGTGGGGCCACAACAGGGGATCAAAATTTTACATGCGAATATATAGGGAAAATCTTTAAAAATCTTCTTAAGAACCACTGGACCAGAAAAGTTTACATTTACATGAAAGCTTCCTGACATAGCGCAAATTCAAGTTTGTAAAAATCATTGTCCCCAGGGGAAGGTTGAGGCCACAATAGGCATCAAAGTTTTACATGTGTATATATAGGGAAATTCTTTAAATATGGACCATGGTGAGCGATGTGCCGCATGGGTCAATTGCTTATTAAGCCTAATCGACAAAGGAATGGCATGTGCATCATCAAAATTAAGTTCTCATTACTTGCAGTTGACGGACACTGGGGCCCATGGGGATCTTATGGGGTCTGCAGTGTGCGTTGTGGTGGAGGGACACAAACAAGAAATCGATCCTGTGCTAACCCCGCCCCTAAACATGGCGGAAAAACTTGTTCTGGATCTTCCTCTTCATCACAAAGCTGTAACACCCAACACTGCCGTAGTAAGTTTTCTAAATTTTCCTTCCTCTATTTGAATTTCTCCATTGACTTTGGTTTTTGTCTCACCTACATGTAAACTAACTCTCAAATGATCTTTTTTCATTCAAGTTCCAATTTTGAAGTAGTCTCCAATACCAATTTGTTTATATGAAGTGTCGTTAATTCTTTCAAAATGAAATGATTAAGAAACAGTGAAAAATCTAAATATTTAGGAAAACAACTAGAAATGACAAACTTTTAATGAGAGCTTCGATGTGTTGTCTAAATACATGGGTATTCTAATCATTACCCACAAGTCAGGTTTATGTCACAAAAGGCAAGGGTAACAATCTAATTTTGTCATAGGACGACCTAGACAAAAATAGGACCTTATGTTTACCTCTCGTGCCTTCCTGATGAATTTTCAACATCGGAACAAAAACAAATTGAGAATTTCACAATTGATATGATTGGTTATCATTATTATTTTGTCTCTCAGGGAAAACTCGTATTTCTAATTCCTTTCGAACAAGTCTGTTGTAAACAATGATGGCCAATCAGGTATCGTTTGGCAAGTTCTAGAAGCCGGTTTCAATGTTTTAAGTTATTCGATCTTAATTAAAACTGCGTCAGTGATACAATTAACGACAATCATAGCAACTTTCCTTTGGTAGTATCAAGATTTTACCCGATATTTAAGTCATGATCCTTGACCCGTTACAGGTTTAAAGTTTACAAGATGATTTAATCTGTAAAAACTATGCGATTTGGCTTCTTTCGATTCGTATCAACAGTATGAATGCTAAGAAAAAAATTGCAACTCTCACTACTTCATTTTTTGTGTGAAAATCCAGCATATTTAACGATAATGAGGAATGCATTCACTCGTTGTAAAATTAAGATTTTGATGCAGTGTTTACAGTAGTGTTTTTCGTCATGTATCCATTTATAATATTAAAGCCAACGTGGACCGTGAGAGTCTTAGTGTAATAGATTGACCTTTGTCTTTTGATGTCTTGGTGTAATAGATTGACCTTTGTCTTTTGATGTCTTGGTGTAATAGATTGACCTTTGTCTTTTGATGTCTTAGTGTAATAGATTGACCTTTGTCTTTTGATGTCTTGGTGTAATAGATTGACCTTTGTCTTTTGATGTCTTGGTGTAATAGATTGACCTTTGTCTTTTGATGTCTTGGTGTAATAGATTGAACTTTGTTTTTTGATGTCTTGGTGTAATAGATTGACCTTTGTCTTTTGATGTCTTGGTGTAATAGATTGACCTTTATCTTTTGATGTCTTAGTGTAATAGATTGACCTTTGTCTTTTGATGTCTTAGTGTAATAGATTGACCTTTGTCTTTTGATGTCTTAGTGTCTTAGAATCTCATTATAATTCTCAGTTCGTCGGATGTCTGCTACTATGAAATTGTCGACTTACAGATGGTCAAACGATCTACTGTACAACACCTCGGCCTATTATCAAGAACTACACAACACTGTCATGGAAAATGTGAGCATCATTCAAAATGTTATTTCATAGATTTTATACCACTATACCAACGTAATGTCTTTAATCTATTTCATTTTTTTTTTCAGTTTGGAGAACAATTCAGAAAGATGCCATCTACTTTAGGGGTGGAGGTTCGATCTTTCAGGTACATTCTCAATGAACGTTATGTACATAAGACATATAGCATTACTTTAGCTAAACAATAGATACAGAGTTGATATTCATTTAAGAAGTAACATAATGGTAGCACATTTAAAATGTAAGAAACAACATCAAGTTGTTACAACAGTACCAGTGTAACAAGTAAATGTCATGAATGAAAGGCGAAGATAACGAATAGTGATCAATCTCATAACTCCTATAAGCAATACAAATAGATAGTTGGGCAAATTAACCTGATTCATGTTACTTTGAACGCTCCCAAGAAGAGTTGGCAAAGAGACTGATTTGATTTCTCTCTGTTTTATATGGGTTCTTTTTTTTTTATTTCAGAATTTTTAATGTATACACGTTATGAAATTATGAATGAAAAGGTGATACATAATCTTTATAATCATTTTGTCGGATAACTTAAGTTTTGACAGGCACATTGAAAAACATAAAGAAATGCTTTAATTTTTGTGCCAGTAACAAACCTATGTTGTTTCCAATGTGTTTTATTTCTCGATAAAAGTGCTGACCTTCCAGCTTGACAAAAAATTTATTTATTACTTGATATAAGGCATAAATGTCTACGTGCTTGTATTATTAGATATATGGAAACCATTAGAGCATTTTGGTTGACATTATAACCGCCGGCGTCGTTGCTTATACAAATTACCGCATGCTTCCATTATGGATAAAACCTCATACTACAAAGAACGTAGACAGAGGGTTCGCTTCGTAATTGGGAGGTCGTGAGTTCGAGCCTCAAACTAAGACGTAAACATGGGTAGTCATTGCTTCCTTCGCCAAATCCTCGGCAATTAGAAGTGAGAATCGTGGGTCTTTCGGGTATGACCTTAAAAACGGAGGTCCCTTGTCGCGGCAGGCGTTGGCATGCTAAAGATCCCTCACTATTACATCCCTGAACCCCATGGCATCTCGTACGTGTTTAATATCGTTTAAAATCAGTATTTCGCAAATTCTATGGTCGTTGTAACGATCTAGTTTGCCAATACAACCTATCATTGGGTCAAATGTTTTCTGATGTATTTCATGCCGATTGTAAGGCCGTTCTTAGCACTCTGATTTTGACTACAGATTACTTCGTTTATTTGATAAAGATAGAGAGCTTACGGCGGGTGTGACCGGTCGACAGCGAATGCTTACTCCTCCTAGGCACCTGATTCCATCTCTGCTGTGTCCAGGGGTCCGTGTTTGTCCAACTATTTATTTTGTATTGCTTATAGATAGGAGTTAATGGATTAATCACTGTTCATTAACTTCGCCTTTCATCTCGTACATGTGACGTGGTGTTCTATACGTATGACTTTAGTTACAATCCTGTACGTACGACTTTTTATTTTGTGTGTACGACATGAAGCTACTTTTTTGTCGGCATTGTTTCCATATGTTAGAACTGTAGTCGTCATTTTTAATTTTTCATACTTTTTCCAAACAGATATGGTGGGATATTTGTTGATTTGGTTCTTTCATACAACAGTGATTATACTAACCCTGCTAGTCTTTTAAACACTCTTTTCCTACTACTCAACCATGGGTACATACACCATTTAGGAGTGCAGAACTACTTGCGGTATGATCATGGTAAGCATATTGTCTAATGTAAAATCACTTTATTTCAATGTGTTCTATTTTTCGTGGTTTCAAAAAATATCCGAAGCTTTTCACTGGATCTGATATGAATATTTATCACCTATATAATGTATATTAATCTCCCTTCTGTGATTCCATCGCTGGTTAGGATTACAATGTCAATTGCGTAACATACTCTAAATAAAGATATTATAACAGCATCGAACTGTACCACAGCAAATGATTTGCAGCTCGAATGGTTCTTATTAACAAATCAAGTTCTGACAAATTTTATTATTACAATATCGCAAGCGATCGATGATTTATTGCTACGACGGTTAGTAATGTTTGTGTGCATTCAAAATGAGAGAGAGAGTGTGTGTGTGTGTGTGTGTGTGTGTGTGTGTGTGTGTGTGTGTGTGTGTGTGTGTGTGTGTGTGTGTGTGTGTGTGTGTGCAAAGATTATGCATCTCAACCGATTCAATATGCGAGAGTATGTTCTATGAATTACAATTTTAAACCGAGGCAGGCTACTGACAAACAAGTTGATGTTACAGCGGTTTCAACAGTCTCGTTTAAAGTCAGCATTTCGCAAATTCTATGGTCGTTAAAATGATCTAGTTTGCCAACTTGATTCAACCTAACATTGAGTCAAATGTTGTCTGACGTGTTTCATACCGATTGTTAGGCCGTTCTTGCACCCCTACTAACGTTATTGTTATTTAAATTTACACCACGTGGGTTTTTTGACCCATTAAAAGGTTAGAGGTGAGGTCAAATTCCGCAGTGAAGGAAACCGGAAATAAATCTGCCAAAGTTATAGTCATTTTCTATATACTGTAATAGACATGTATCATCAATGCAAATTAGAAAATTCAATTAAGTACTGTCATACCAGCGATGATTGTGAAATAGTGAAAAGCTCAGGAAGTTAAAGTCATTTAAAGATTTAGATTGTAGTTTAACTGATATTTAGTCTTATTGTCGTGTCATAGGGGGGAGGGTCTTTTCTTCTTTTGTTCGGGGGGGGGGGGGGGGGGCAACGGTAGAATAATTCCATTGTTTATAACATATGCAAATAAAGAAATTGGGGAGACTGCTTTCTTCCATTTTTCATTTATAGTGGTATTTAGGGTAAAGACAGAACTGCAAACATATATGCATGTATTCATGGAGAATTTGTATAAAAAATTTATCTTTGGTAGTAAGTTTTTAACACCCCCTCCCCCCTCCGAATTAAGAAATCATGAATTTTTTCGAACTTAGGAAAAAAGTTCCCCCTCCCCGATTTAGGATTTTGTAGAGTGGGCAAGTCACAGGACAAAACAATTTTTTTTTCTCTTGTCAAGGATTTTTAACAAATTAAGTTATCTTCAGCATTGGTTACAAAAAGAGAATATTTTGCATTGAAAATAGAATTGGTGAAGAAAATGTGCGATTCCTCCCTTATAGTATAATTGCGACTCATATAAACTGCACAAAATAATATATCACATTATAAGTTAATCATCAACGTCACAGAAAAAATGAAATTGATGTTATTGTTAGATTCTATTACTACACTTCTATAGCATGCTATTTTTAGATTTATTCCTCTTTAAAGATATCTCATAAATTTTATAAGATATCTTATTAAACTTACAAGACATCTTCTTAAGTTTATGAAATATATTAATTGTATCCTTTATAATTGGATATCTGAGTGATAAAAGATGATAAAATATGTTATATATTTTATAAGTTATCTTCTAAAACATATATCTTATTTCTTTTAAGATATATATCTCAAACTTAATAAGATATTTTATAAGATATCTCAAAAACGAAATTTTATAAGACATCTTGTTAACTTTATAATGTATCATATGAATTTACTTTTATAAGATATATATCATAAAACATATAAGATATCTTGCATGTATATTATAAGATATATCAAAGTTTGAGCTATATTTTTTTTAAAATTGTTTATGAGATATCTTATAAGATATGTAAGATAACTTATAAAGCTTGTGAGAAATCTTATAAAACATTTAAGATATTTTATGTTTTATAAGAAATCTGTTAAACATTATATCATTTGATATACAAGATATCTTATAAAGCTTAGGAGATATCTTTCATAATTTATAATATATATCTTAAATATTTTATAAACTATATATTATATGAGATATATATCTTATAAGATTTATTAGATATCTTATCAGAAATAGAAGATATTTCATAAATTATATATGAAATCCTTAAAGGAATACCCGGTAGATACATTGTATAAATATGGCGTGCCATACACTTCACTTAGGAAGAAGCTAGATTAGCAGGATTTATACAATTATATGAATATATACATATTTTCTATATATCTTAAGAAATATCTGTGAAAAGCCTAATATGCATTTTCATAAATTTAAAACTTAACGTACTAATTTTACTCTTTATGCTAAAGCAATTCATCAGCAAATGTGAATTATTACTACAGCTGTACGTGCTCTACAATGCATGCAAGCAGGTAGTTATAGTTACACAGTATCAAAGTTGGTTAAGAAGTACTATGTACAAGTTACTACTCATAAATGGAAATTCAATGGTTGAAAATTTTCCACATTTATTGAAATATACATAGTTTTCTTATCTATATGTATTGATCAGAAAGTAAGACAATGTTACACCACTGTATCTGCAAAAGTTTTTTGTAAGTTTTAAATATCAAAGAAATTAAACCTTTAGAGTGGAACATTTTTACAATATGTCTATATATACATAAAATCAGATGCTGAAATTTTATAAAATTTAATTCAATATCAGTATACATGTATATACATACATTTCAAAGTTATAACAATTTCTTAAAAATTCTTGGAAGTTATTTTTATAACTTTAGTCTGTGACATGCACTTTAGAGCATCCCAGATTACAGGATTTGAAGGTAGATCCTTAATGTAAACTGATGAATTCATTTAGGAATGTGGACTGCACACCAGCTATTTCCTCAAAATGAATCTCTGAAAGAAAAAAAAATTCACAATGATCAATATAAGCTATCTAAATTTTATTTTCCAGTATGAAATATGAATACTGATTGATTGTCTTAATTACTCCTTCTAGATATCTATTCTGTTTCAATTTAGTATCAATAGCATTAAAGACAAGAGGCTCATGGACCACATTGCTCACATGAGTTACCTTGGCCCATATTTAAAGATTGTTCTTGTATATTTGCATGTAAAGCTTTGATCCTTATTGTGGCCCCAACTTACCCCCGTAACTATGATTATTACAAAATTGAATCTACACTATATCAGGAAGCTTTCATGTGAATGTAAATTTCGTTGTCCCAATGGCTTCTTGAGAAAAAGATTTCCCTATATATTTGTATGTTAAACTTTGATCCCCTATTGTGGCCACACCCTTCCCCTGGGGGGGGGGGGGGGGGGCATAATTTTAACAAACTTAAATCTGCACTATGTCAGCAAGCTTTGACATAAATGTAAGACTTTCTGGCCCAGTGATTCTTTAAAAAAAATCCAAAAGATTTTCCTTATATATTTGTATGTGAAATTTTGATCCCCTATTGTGGCCCCATCCTACCCCTGGGAGCTATGATTTTAACAAATTTGAATCTGCACTATGTCAGGGAGCTTTCATGTAAATATAAACTTTTGTCTTACTTTCTGGTCCATTGGTTCTTGAGAAGATGTTATATTTTCCCTATATATTTGTAAGTAAAACTTTGATCCCCAATTGTTGCCCCATCCTACCCCCGGGGGCCATGGTGTTATCAAACTTAAATCTGCACTATGTCAGGAAACTTTCTTGTAAATTTGTGATTTCCTGGCCCAGTGGTTCTTGAGAAGAAGATTTTTAAAAGATTTTTCCCTATACCTTTGCATGTAAAACTTTGATCCCCTATTGTGGCCCCATCCTATCCCTAGGGGGTCATGATTTTAATAAACCTGAATCTACACTATGCCAGGAAGCTTGCTTGTAAATTTCAGCTCTTCTGGCCCTGTGGTTCTTGAGAAGACTTTTAATGAACCCACCCTATTTTGTGATTATCTCCCCTGTGAAGGGTGGCAAGTTAGGCTGAAATTAACACTATGGTTCTGGAGAAGACGTTGAAAAGGTTGTACAAATGGACTGATGACAGCAAAAAGTGATCAGAATTGCTCTTTCAAGCTATCAGCTCATGTGAGCTAAAATCAATTTGGAATTTTTCTTTGCTATGTGATTTATCTCTACCTACACTGCATATACACTATGCCTATTTTACCAGAAAGAAAAATTTTAATTATAACTTTACATATATATTTTATGATTTTTTTTCAAAATAAATATTTAATATAATTAACATTTTATAGAAGAGAAACAAAAATACCATAATCACAATTTGAAACTAAAGATTGTTTATTAGGAAATACAAATGTCTCCCTGAGCTCCCCAAATTGGAAGTTCTTCAAATGAAACTGCCCCTTATTGTACTGTATGGTATTGAGGAGAAACCATGAGCAGAAGCATATAAGCATTTATGAACTCCGATAAGCCATATAGAAGTGTTCACAAATTATTTTATACCCTCCACCCTGTATCTGATGAAAGTTTTGAGGTAGAAATTGTGTTTGTGCCTTTGTATGCATGTACATAATTTGTAAATGTAGTTGTACCCCTAAGTAGATTTTACATAATAAAACACTGAACACATATACATGTACTTCATAAGTTCTGTTACATGTACATATACAACCATGCATAAAAAGATGTTTAAATACTATAACATTTTTTTAAGAAACAAAATTATCTGCATGCAGTGTATAGCTTGGTTAAAAATTTAAGGACAGATAAAATGATCTCGCTTTGTAGACAGAATAATCTCCTTTAAAATCTTGAAAACATAATCATTACATTCAATTATAGGAAGATGTGATACCTTGACAAATCTAGGATTCCTTTGAGGATCTCAAAATACATTTGTTCAAAGGGTGGTGAATCACTCAAAGTCCCCAAAAAGTACACTGAAAGCAGACACATGCACAAATATGTATTATGATTTGAAATTTAGGCTAAAAATATAAATTGCTGTGCAAGTCAAAATAATGGCAAGAGAAAAAGAATCCCACTTCTCTATGATACACTTCCTTGTATTGAGGTGTACCGAAGACGAGTCGAATATACCACTCTAATTTCAATTCAGATTGGAACATATGATTCGTAACTTTTTTCTTTAACTGTAAACAATTAAGTTTTAATATTCTGATCACAATCTCCATTTAAACAAATTAATTGTGTCTTATTGAATTTATTTTCACTTGTCAATGAAACTTTTAGATTTAGTTTGATTAAAATTCCTTATTATAGATAAAATTGAATTACAGATGTCAAACAATGTTTCTTCAATGATCTCTTCAACAATATATGTTTATTTTAAAAACTAAGGGTAGTGTGTTTAATTTAGGGTCAGAAACACAATATTTATTTGATGCCTTAATTTATGCTTTTAAATTTTCAAAACTCCATCAACATGCAATATAATAAATATTTTGATCAGTTACAATTGTATTTAATTCACATTTTTTTTTTTACAATTTAAGGCAATTCAGTTAAATGTATAACACAAACTAAAACATGTAAAATAATTAACATTGCACAGTCAGCTTTTCATTAAAGGGAGCTTATAATTACAAAATTCTTTACTTTAGGTTAAATAATACTCAGTGCACACTATGATCCTAACTTGGCCAAACTTGAAAAAAAAAAGCCATGTAATATGATCATGCAAAATAATTTCTTCTCCTAAATTTCTAGAACAGCTTCTGGATGATCACAGCTCAATTTTGATTTCTGAGACTTATAACTGTTTAATTATGTTGCGAAATGTAATACTAAATATGAAACAGCAAAGGTTTCTTACAGACAAAATATAGTTAATGTATATTAAAACAATAGTTAATTACAGTGTAGTGCAATGTAATCCTAATTGTGATTCAATTATTTGATTTAAGATTTTAAATTTTTGTACAGATTGTCCTCTAACATACAGATACATGACTAATCTAAATATGAAAAAGATTATTGATATTATTACATGTGTGTTTCTGTAATTATAAGTTTGTAATTGTAATAAGTAATTCTAAATCAATTAAAAAGATCAGAAATGCATGTAGGTATTTCATTCATAAAAGGAGACTTGTTTTTTTAGAAATGACTTATGAAAATATAATGTACTGCTTATAATGTATCAATAAAGGAAAAAGTTATGATGTATATCCATGTATATTGTCCCGTCACATTAATATATGTGTTAATGATTAATATATATCATAAATGCTTGCATAAATAAACATTAGTAATACATGTCTGTGGTTACAGAAACTCAGAGCTATAAACTGCCAATCTGTAAATAGTATGAGACCTGCACCACTCAGGAATTTTAAATGTTTTCTACTATGATTTTATATAAATCAAAGACTGCGATATTTTGCTACATATAAGAAGATTGATGCATGATCTGATAAAAAATTTTAATTAATGCATCGTCCACTGGTGTCTAATATGCACATTTTTTACCAGATTTAATATACATGTTATAAATGACAATTACAACCCTGCATTAGATACAGGGAGGATCCTGTTAAATATAATGCACTGTCCCCTGATGTCCTTTGCAGTTTTGTGATCAACTTTTAAAATTATCACTGGTACATTATATACTTTGGCAATGGTTACTATATATATACATGTATATATACATCTAGTCATGTTCTAATTTCCATTTATTGTTGCTTTCCCTCCACTTAAAAACAATCCATAATTGGTCACCTTTGAGCGTACATACATGTAGTGTATGAAAAGGGTGCTATATAAATATGGTATTATTATTATTAAATTATATCATATAAAGAAAAGTTGGAATTTTTCATTTACATATGTACCAAATGATAATCATACAAATACATGTCATATACTTTTCATTCATTCTAATTTTCTTTGGTGTGCTGCATGCATCAATGAGTTTAATTATCAAAATCTTTACATATCAAAAAATTATGAATGGGTAGTATACACACCCCCTGGTCACCACAATAGATCCAATCAATAAAATTTACTTTCTTCATAAAATAAATTCACTTTATCTATACAGCTAGATTAGGAAAATGATTATGTTTCCATCAAAGAAATATTAAGTTTAGAAGTTTTAAGATACTTGCAATGCATATTTCTTTGCTTGTAACATGCACATTCACAGATACATACATGTATATACCTCAAATATGAAACAGACTCTGACTATAATATTTTCTGCGTGGAAATGGTAAATTGTATGCAACATTTCAGTGTTTGATCAATTGAACACAATCCCTATGCAACATTAAAATTTAATTATGGCATTTGAAATAGAAAAATGTCCTCAATATTTTTTTTTCACGATAATCAAGACTTCTTTCAAAGTTGGCCTAGGTCCAAATCTAAGGACGATAACTCTTTCTTACCATTTCTTATTTAAGCTTTATTAGCTGATGGCATTAGGAAAATAATGCATTGATACGTAGATCTATATATTGCAAAAACAAATAAAGCACAATATACCATAATTTCTAATTGATACTTACATTAACACTGGAATTCCTTAAAGCACATCCATATCCGGTAGAAAATTCACCGGGTCTCAGGTAGCTCGCGTTGGAGTCTCGGAGCAACGAGATTATATTTCATTCGATAGTCTTTGATTTTACGCTCTACTTAACACCGATAAAGAATATGTTCCGAACACGTTAGTAGGGGTGCCTTGACGCACTTATTTTTGCTATGGATTACTCCCGTTTACCTGATCAAGATGCAAGGCTCACAACGGGTGTTACCGGTCGACAGGGGATGCTTACTCCCCCTATTTTGTATTGTTGATATGATTTATGAGATATATCACTGTTCGTTATCTTCACTTTTTTTCGGAATAATTTTTCATCTTTTTTACATTTCTCTGGAATCTTTCTTTCTTTTCTTCGCTAAATGAATTTGACAGTGTTCTATTTCTGGTTAGACATAATTCCTCATGTTCACATTGTGCACTCTCAAAAGAATATGTTGGCAACATACAACCGCTTGTTATGTGATCTTGATAAATATTTGCATTTATCATATACTTGGTAATGATTATGCAGATTCTGCGTGATACGGGTGACGTCACAATAGCCAATATCAACGACCGGTCCGAAAATATATGTCACATATCAGACCGGCGTGCAAAAATGCATATCAAGCCGGAAATTACGTATTCACTCGAACAGTATATCAAAGTTTTTACCATAGTAAATTAATGTACCAAGGTGTTTACTGTAGTAAAACAATAATATATCAAAAGATTTTACCATACACGTACAAATGTAGTTAACCAATGTATGTATCAAATTAAGTTTTTACTGTTGTCAATCAAGGTTTTACCATTATAGTACATCAAAGTTTTCACTATTACAGTAAATCAAAGTTTTTACCATAGTAAATCAAGGTAGGCAATATACCAGATATTTCATGATCTATCTTTAAAGTGCAATAGATTAACCCGCATGTGACAAAAAGAATAGTACTACCATCATGTAAAATCAGCCCTCGAATTCTATACCAGATACTCTCTCTCTCTCTCTCTCTCTCTCTCTCTCTCTCTCTCTCTCTCAAACACTATATTGTACAAGATTTATCAATGATTATTAAAGAAGTGTAGTATGTGATAACTAATATTACATGCTAAAATCCATACCGTAAGTCATATCAGCCCTCGGGCCCCATATCAACCCTCGGGCCTTCGACCTTTGGGCTGACGTGGGGCGACTCGGGCTGATATGACCTACGATATCGATTTTAGCATGTAATATTCTCTATTTATCAAGGTTTAGTCAGAAATAATTTATGAGATTTCATTATATAAGAACTCTTGATAAAAACTGCAACACACAAGGTCAACTTAACGTAATACATATCTGTGTTAAAACCTCGGTACTAATTCAACGCAACATTGCAATTCTGTTTGTCTCCATGTAAATTGTAACAAAACATGTTACACATGAGAAATGGTCACCAGCATTTTCTTTATCGAGTGCACAACATCTATTATGAAATATACTAAATCATTTCTACATGATAAAAAATGTTCAACACGAAACACTTTATCGTTACTTTTAAAGAAATATTTCCATATGCCTTTGTCAGATTTTATTTATTTTTGTTAATTTGCAAATACAATCGCCAATCTACAAAAGCTTTTGTCATGGGCAAGAAAAACCAGAAAACTAAATGTAAAATTCAATAATAATAATAATAATAATAAAAGTACATTTATATAGCGCCTTATCTAAAAATACTCTAAAGCGCTGTATAACATACTAAAATTTACAATTGATAATTAAAGGAAAAACCATAGAATACACAACGAATAATCCTCACACATATAAGCATGAATGCAACATTATGTCATAATGGATAAAAAGTACAAATCAAGACAATTTAAAGGATAAAATATGATGCAAGCATACAACGTCCTAAAGGTATGAAAAACAAACAAGTAAAACCACTCAAAGGAATCTAAAACACAAATGTGCCCAAAGTTCATTACATTCAACAGTACATAGCTATTTAAAGGTTATAGGATTGACAGAAAAGATGAGTTTTTAACAGACATTTAAAACATTCAAGATTTTTGACGTTTCTGAGCTGGCTAGGCAGATTGTTCCAGATTGTGGATGCAGCCTTGTCGAATCTGCGTTCATCGTAGGTCTTAGTTCTGACTGATGGTACAATTAATAGATTTGTGGTTTCTGAACGCAGGGCTCTTGTCGGGTTGTATGGAATAATGAGTTCCATGAGATATCCTGGAGCCAGGTTGTGGAGACATTTAAACACATAAAGGAGAATTTCAACAATAGGACAATTATTACAACTCTATCAAAACAATGAATATCATGTAATACCTATGTTTAATTGAGAAAATGTATCATAAAAGGTGAAGATAACGAACAGTGATCAATCTCATAACTCCTATAAGTAATACAAAATAGTTGCTTACTCCTACTAGGCACTTGATCCCACCTCTGGTGTGTCCAGGGGTCCGTGTTTGCCCAACTATCTATTCTGTATTGTTTGTAGGAGTTATGAGATTGATCACTGTTCGTTATCTTCACCTTTCATAGTTGCGCAAATACGGACCCCTGGACACACCAGAGGTGGGATCAAGTGCCTATGAGGAGTAAGCATCCCCTGTCGACCGGTCAAATCCGCGGTAAGCCCTATATCCTGATCAGGTAAACGGAGTTATCCGTACTCAAAATCAGTGTGCCAAGAAGGGTCTAACAATCGGTATGAAACACGTCAGACAGCATTTGACCCAATGATAGGTTGTATTGACGAACTAGATCGTTATACCGACCATAGAATTTGCTCAATACTGACTTCAATCGAGATTGTGTAAACGCCTGTACCTTCAACTTGTTTGTCAGTAGCTTGCCTCGATTTAAAAAACTGACCGTCATATTCATCTAAACAGAGAAAATGTGGAATGTTAAAACTGTAAGGCTGTTCGAATCGATCTTTATCCATGTTATGATGTCTACAAGACATTTTGATGGCAGAATAGGATATGTATCAGGATATTATGTATTGTTTCAGTCATCAGGTCGGGAAACTGTCCGCTTGTAACACAAGTGAGCTTCTGTACAGAGTACTGTACCGGCGATAGTAGGTGTCCAGGAGCTCAAAAGTGCTGTTCTACTGGTTGTGGTCAAACGTGTACAGGTTAGTAAAGTTTTCTTATTCAAATTTCTAAAACAAAAGGGGGGATTGTGATTGCACTTCCTGAATATTATAGAAACAGGTGTTGTTGCCAACAGGTAACGTTTTAAATTGGGTGCATGATAATTAATGTTAATTATTACAGAGTTGAAAGCTACAGTTTGAAACAAAAAGTTTTGATGTTATAGCAGATATATTCCAAATATTTATTTCTTGGCATTCTCTGTAATGACTATGCGAAATCATTATGAAAAGTATATGCTTGTTACTCGTATATCGTCATATCTTGTTCTTGAAGTCACAATTAGTTAATTTTACATTTGCAGTGTTGAATTTGTGACGAACATGTATGCATATATAGTCAGTAACTAGTGTATGTATATATAGTCAGTAACTAGTGTATGCAGATAGTCAGTAACTAGTGTATGCAGATATAGTCAGTAACTAGTGTATTTGGAGAAGGCTTGTGAATTTGCAGCTAGCATATCCTTAAGTCCCTGATCGACAATTGAGTTCACATATACGCACTACCTCCGACTTCTTCACATCCCGAATGATGTTTTTAAATGCTTCTACACGAGAAGAAAAAATCTATTGTTGTGACCTTCAACTCGACATTTAGATATATCGACGACGTTTTATCTATTAACAATGATAATTTTCATTCATATATCTATTCAATATATCCCAGTGAACTCGAAAAAAAAAATACTACAGAGTCCTCCTCATCTGCTTCGTACTTGGATATTTTATTGGAAATGAATATTAACGGCAAACTAATTAACAACTCTACTTTACGACGAACGGGATGATTTCAGCTTCTCCACTGTAAACTTCCCATGTTTATGCAGCAATATTCCATTATCACCTGCAGGCGGTATTTATATCTCTCAAATAATTCGATATACAAGAGCTTATTCTGCGTATGATCAGTTTCTAAATCGAGGCAAGCTACTGACAAACATTATGATGGCGGATGTGACCGGTCGATTCGTATTACATGTATGTAGCAGTCGATTGATTTTTCCAAGCTTTATCAGACTTTCTGTTTTCCAGGCTTTCCTCTACCATGTTTTAACTTGGGGGAAACTGAATAATTTTGATATATGGCTGTCTCCATATGAGTGGAAAATTCTCGAGTGGGACGTTAAACAATGTACAGAATATATAGATATGTGGCCGCCTGATAGATTATTGAGTGGGACGTTAAACAATGTACAGAATATATAGATATGTGGCCGCCTGATAGATTATTGAGTGGAACGTTAAACAATGTACAAAATATATAGATATGTGGCCGCCTGATAGATTATTGAGTGGGACGTTAAACAATGTACAAAATATATAGATATGTGGCCGCCTGATAGATTATTGAGTGGGACGTTAAACAATGTACAGAATATATAGATATGTGGCTGCCTGATAGATTATTGAGTGGGACGTTAAACAATGTACAGAATATATAGATATGTGGCCGCCTGATAGATTATTGAGTGGGACGTTAAACAATGTACAGAATATATAGATATGTGGCCGCCTGATAAATTATTGAGTGGGACGTTAAACAATGTACAAAATACATAGATATGTGGCCGCCTGATAGATTATTGAGTGGGACGTTAAACAATGTACAGAATACATAGATATGTGGCCGCCTGATAGATTATTGAGTGGGACGTTAAACAATGTACAGAATATATAGATATGTGGCCGCCTGATAAATTATTGAGTGGGACGTTAAACAATGTACAGAATATATAGATATGTGGCCGCAAGATAGATTATTGAGTGGGACGTTAAACAATGTACAGAATATATAGATATGTGGCCGCCTGATAAATTATTGAGTGGGACGTTAAACAATGTACAGAATATATAGATATGTGGCCGCCTGATAGATTATTGAGTGGGACGTTAAACAATGTACAAAATATATAGATATGTGGCCGCCTGATAGATACAGATTAAGTTTCACTTTTGTCACGGTTAACATATTCAAAAAAAATTATAAGAATTAGTTTTACTTTCTGTATTCTCCTCATTGTGTGAGTTCCATATAATTTACGGAATCATTAATGAAATAAATCGCATTTTCCTATCTTTTTTGTGATAATACATAAACTATCCACGCAGACTATTACGTAGACGACTTAACTTCAGGCGGTAGAGGACATGTATTGCATGAAAGGTGAAGATAACGAACAATGATAAATCTCCTAACTCCTACATGTATAAATAATACAAAATAGAGAGTTGTACAAACACGGACCCCTGGATATACCAGAAATGGAATCAGGTGCGTAGGAGAAGTAAGCATCCCCTGTCGACTGGTCACAACCGCCGTGAGCCCTATATCTTGATCAGGTAAACGGAGTTATCCGTGGTCAAAATTAGTGTGCCAAGAACGGCCTTACAATCGGTATGAAACAAGTCAGACAGCATTTGACCCAATGATACGTTGTATTGGAAAACTAGGTTGCAACTTGCAGAATGTTTGTTGCATTGTCACCTATGAAATATGGAGCGCCAAATTAACATAAACTCAAATAATTGAAGATAGCTTCCATTATTTGAAGATATCATCAATTCATTTGATGCGCGCAAAAAAAAAAATGATTAAAGATCTCTTCAAATAATTAATGATATCTTCAATTTTGAATTATTGCGCGCATTAATTGAATTGATGATATCATTAATTCTTCAGCCGAATTGATGCGCGCTTTAATTGAATTAATGATCTCTTCAAATGAATTAATGATATCAACAATTGAATTGATGCGCGCTACAATTCAATTGAAGAGAGCAATAATTGATATAATGCGCGCATTAAATCAATTGATGAGAGCAATAATCGAATTGATGCGCGCATTAATTCATTTGATGAGAGCAACAATTGATTTGATGCGCCCATTAATTCAATTATTGCTCTCTTCAATTGAATTCATTATATCTTTAATTCATTTGAAGAGAGCAATAATTCTATATAATTAAAGATATCTTCAATTCAACATATCCACAACTGAATTAATGATCTCTTTAATTGAATTGTTGCTCTCTTTAAAAGAATTGATGCGCGTATTGATTCCTTATACAAAAGCATTGTAAATCATTAAAGATATATTCAATTGAATTAAAGAGATCATCAAATTATTTATACCGAGCTCTAAATTAATTATTGCGAGCAATATTTCTATGAAATTGATGCTCTCATGAATTGAATTGAAGAGAGCAATAATTGAATTAATGCGCGTATCAAATTTATTATTGCTCTCATTAATTCAATTGATGCGCGCATTAATTCAATTGATGAGAGCAGTAATTGAATTGAAGAGCGCATTAATTCATTTGATGAGAGCAATAATTGATTTAATGCGCGCATCAAATCTATTATTGCTCTCATTAATTGAATTAATGCGCGCATCAATTGAATTAAAGAGAGCAATAATTGAATTAATGCGCGCATTAAATCAATTATTGTTCTCATTAATTCTATTGATGCGCGCATTAATTCAATTGATGAGAGCAGTAATTGAATTGAAGTGCGCATTAATTTATTTGATGAGAGCAATAATTGATTTAATGCGCGCATTAATTCGATTAAAGAGAGCAATAATTGAATTGATGATATCTTCAAAAAATTGAAGATGTCTTCAATTATTTGAGTTTATGTTAATTTGGCGCTCCATAATGAATACATTGTTATTACGATCTAATTTCGGTTTCCTTAATTCTTTGTGTTCATCATTTAATGAATATCAAACTTTATGGATTTTCACATTATTATATACGAAAGCATCCGGGAAAAAAATGGAAACAGAGGAGATACTTTTCGTTCATTTGTGAAGGAAAAAATATTAATCGATTTAACGTTCTATTTTTGTCTATACTGGACTTTCTAAAGCCAATCCTCTGGGTAATAAACTGATACGAACTCACTCTCGTTTCTATAAAATGATAATGGTAATAGTACCTCAGTGTTTTGCAAGAACACCGATGTATCTTATTCCACTCTACATTTTTTCAACACTAGATGTAGGGTCTCCTTTATCCGTAACAACGCAGCTGACAACATCCACAACTTCTGAGAAGACTACGGTGAAGACCAGGCGCACATCAACAACAACACAACTTCCCCGCAATGGTTTGATTTTGATTCTAGTGTTGATTAGCTCTAGATCTGTTAAATGAATTTGACACCCACGGTTCTTTACTCTCAGGATGGGGTGTTCAATATATTATTTAAAATCTGGACAGGGGCCTTAGAATCTCTATTTCATCAATGACGAATATTTTATATTTTATCTATTTTGAATGAAAATGCGAGTCAGAAATGAATTTTCGTAGTTCCAAACAAATTTGGCGCCAAGAAAATTAGCTTGTTATTATTAAGTAATTCATAGATTTAATGCTTTCAATATTTCACCCTTTCAGTATTTCTAATATATGTTGGTACTTGTGAACCATAGAACACCTTGAATCAATTTGTTCTTATGTCTCGTTGTCTTATCCCATAACTTTGAATGTATCGTTGTCTTACCCCATAACTTTGAATGTATCGTTGTCTTACCCCATAACTTTGAATGTCCCATTGTCTTACCCCATAACTTTGAATATCTCGTTGTCTTACTCAACAACTTTGAATGTCTCGTTTGTCTTACTCCATAACTTTGAATGTATCGTTGTCTTACTCAATAACTTTGAATGTCCCGTTGTCTTACCCCATAACTTTGAATATCTCGTTGTCTTACTCAATAACTTTGAATGTCTCTTTCTCTTATTCGATAACTTTGCCATAGACATGTTTCTTTTAAACACTAACATAGATAGAAATGTAAACTTCTCTCTTTGCCTATCTTTCTGGAGTATTTAGTTAATCCAAAACAATATTATTAAGTTGAAAGTGACCTCGAACAAAACACTTAAATATGATAGACAAAGGCTCATCTTTGTTTGGAGAAATTTTGATATTTACTTGGATTTGTATTACAATACTAATCTTTTGTTTTAGATGGTACATGGATAATTGTTATTTTTAAAAGTATATAGTGTATGTGTTTCATACAGTGGGAACACTATCAATAACCATGGAGCTCCAAGAATATACATGGGACAAATCATTGCTAAACCCACAATCCACGTACTACGTAGCGTTAGAGAACATCGTCCATACAAATGTATGTATAATCAATTAAATTGTAAATGCATAATCCATTGTTGTCTTGTAAGTCAGGACTACAGGGTGAAGTATTAAAAGCAAAGCTTTTGTAACACGCTCTTGTACTATTTGTAGGTTTCTCATTTCTTTAGACAGACTGAAGGCATTATAGAGATACAGATTATATCTTTCCGGTATATTTACTAATGTTCATACCAGTGAATTTAGTTCTTCAAAGTGTGGTTAATTCTCATGTATATATTTGAGGGTTTTTTTTTAAATTGGAATTCAACTCAATGAAAACATAAATGTTTATTTCCTGACATGTACATAGCACTGTATGTTTGCCAACAAACAAATTTTTAACCTTTCAAGGGCAAAGCATAACAGCGTTGATCTGATGCTACAGTACAACACGAATATCTCACCCCTCGATGACATCAGCACAAAACTGATATCAGCACGGAACAAAGGAACTATCAACAATCTCAAAATCACGCACTTCATGACTTTTGATACACGTAAGTTTACTAGGGTCTATCGTCTACACTTTTGTTCGTTGATTCTTATTAGGTTTCATAGATTCAATAGCTGTAGAATTAACCAAAATTTCAAAGGCATGACGTCACAGATGAAATGTTCTGTTGTATTAGCTTGATAATGGTTTTAGTCAATGATGATGAAAGTGATTAATCTCATAAGTCCTATAAAGAATATAAAATTAAGAGTAGGGTAAACACGGACCCCTGGACATAAAAGAGGTGGGATTAGGTGCCTAGGAGGAGGAAATATCCCCTATTGACTGGTCACACTCGTCGTGCACTCTTCAGTATTAGATCATCGACGCGAAACAATGGGAGTACTTAATGAACACCTCTATCCCTGTTTCCGTGGTATTGTATGAGATATGAAACGAACTTTATTTAAAACGTGTTCTATGAGCTGGGAAACATTTTCTGATTCAAAAACCCTTTCAGTATCTAAAAATAAGTTCTCGCGATTATTATTGCTGGTACCTGTATAATGATTTTTAAATGACTGTAATTATGCTATTGGATTCTGTATAGAGATATTCAAATTTACACAATACCATGGATGATAAAAATGTAATTTGTCTTAAGCCAACACTTTAGCCAAATTTATTCAAAATTTTCAGTTGACATATGGCAAAATTTCCTCTTGATGACCTTATCACGTGTTTGCGATGTCATTATCGACGTTTTTCAAAATTCATGGATAACAAAAATATTTAATGATGATCAAGAAATGGTAATTAACAATCAAATCCTATAAGAATGAGAAAGAAAGGCAAACACGGACCTCTGGATATACCAGAGGTGAGATCAAGTGTCTAGAAGGAGTAAGCACCCGTGTTGAATGGTCAAACTCGCTGGGAACCCTATATCTTCATCAGGTATACGGATTAATCTGTAGTCAAAACCAGTATGTAAAGAACGGCCGGACAATTGGTATGAACAATTCGACCACACGACAGGTTGCATTCGCATTATAACTACCATAGAATTTACGAAATGCTGACTTCAAACTCAAACAAGAATGTTGAAGTAGAGGAGATGCATTGCTAAGCAATACTTACATAATGCCTGTTGATAATTGGACTCTGGAAAAGAAATCATCGACCATTACTCTACGTAAACGTGTATATGTAATGCTCGTTGTTGTCCTAGCGTGATGAATTCAATTTGATATTTGTGTATTTCATTTACATCCATACCAATGTCAACAGTTTTATTTTCATGAAATACAGTGTATCATTTAATCACCATAATAACTGATAATTCAGATTTATAAAGATTACTTCATTTTTGTCAGAAATAAAACCAGGTACCTGTCCCTCAGCGTCTGTGGATGGAGATTGCTTTGAGGACTGTATGGGTGACGGGACCTGTCCAGGCTACGAGAAATGCTGTTCTACTGGGTGTGGAAGGCACTGTACTACAGCTCTGTAAACAGACTGACGTCAACGGTATCAAACAATTTAATGCATCGCGTTCATATTTATGGAATTGAAAATTATTGGTAGTTGCTGATTATCGGAAATGACACGCGATTATATTGTAAAACTTATACGGTCCCAATTTATTGTCTTCTGACAACTCTTGCTTTGTTTTGTTTTTTGCAATTATCAAAGGACGATGGGAAGACCATCTCCTACACTTATATTCTTAAATTCAAAGGAAATAATATTTACTCCTTGTGTATGCGATATGTATATATTACAGAACGCCGCTGATTGCTGTTGTCTTCCATTCTTCAGAACATCGCAGAGAAGTGGAGAAACATAACATACAGCCTATTGGATAAAACATGGAAGAAATAGGAAGATTTTCTGGATGGAATTGACCTCTCTCTTAATAAATCCCTACAGTGAATGGCGCCATATCGTTGTATTCTGTGCTTATTTTCTGAATTATTTACATTTGTTGATCTCTCCTGTTATCTTACTGGTTGATTTAGATATGTTTTTCACCTTACTAAGTTTTGTTATTCTTTACAAGGATATGGTAACCAGTTTCAGCACGTGACTAATGTCGCTTTACCATCCATTTAAGAAATAAGCGACGTTCTATAGTAAACATGGCGTTATGATCGGCAATTCCAGATTTGCAGACACATTCCTTGAACTGCATCATGCCAGCAGCTCGCCAATGTCAGTTCATAACGCCATGTTCACTTAAAAACTGTTTTCATTACTTATTTATATATAAATTTTAGTTTTTCTTTCGGACCGCCCCCCCCCCCCCCCTCTCCCATTGTGCATCCATGCTATTGCAAATACAGTATTTCGCAAATTAAATCGTAAAACAATATATTCTGCAAGTTTAGTCCAAATACTGTACGAACATGATTCTGATATTGTCAAAAACATTTCGTATGTTTCTGTTTTAACAGTAATCATACTTCCGTATGTTTAGGTTACGTTTAACAGTTACATATGTGCAAACAGCGACAAATACCTGGATTTGACTATGGGCTGGTTTGCTATCATTTCAATTCATTCCTTTAAATCATTCATTTTGGTTTTTCCCTTGTGTGTCCATACAGTATATCTCAAATTTAATTTTAGAACTATGGCATGTCAAACGTTGCAATATTTGATCTTTTCCATGTATATATCATAATTTTTCATTTATTGTATAATTTCAATTTGAATTCTATATTTTCCACTTTTGTATATATTTTTGTCATTTCCAATGACAGTATTGTACATTTTCTATTCATATTATATAATTTTCCATTTGTATTCTATACCAGTATTTTCCATTTGTATTATATATTTCATCTGCATTGAATAATCTCCAGATGCATTGTGAAAATTTTCATTTGTATTGTATCCGAGGGATTGTTCAGTTTGCTTTGTTACGAAGGAATTCATTAGTCAACGTCCCTTAGAAAAATTTTCACTCAAATTAAGACGTCACGTAAAGTACCACAAATAGATCTATCATTAGCACACTGTCATTGCAAGGGGGTTCTTTAACGAGCAAGACGGGATCTATGCTTTTAAGTTTCACGCCATTGCATTTAGCAAATGCTCCTGCGAAATGTGGCTCCTGGATTTGGCCTCGTGTAAACATCTTGAACACTTCGCGCAGTACCAAATTCGATAAACGATAACTTTAAGATTAATCCAATGAAATCATTTGTAACAAACCAAAATAAGTAATCCCTCTTATACGATATGAATTAAAGATTTTATAATGCTAATTGAAATTATGCAATTCAAATATAAAATCATATGATACAAATGGAAAATAAAGAATACAAATGGAAACTTATACAGTATGAATAGAAAATATACAAATAAATTATAGAATACAAATGAAAATGTATAAGATACAAATGGAAAAAATATAGAACACAAATGAAAAATATACAAGACAATTGAAAAATTATACAATACGAATGGAAAATATCAAATTTTGCAACGTTTGACATGTCGTATAGAACACAGCCATTACATATTTTTTGAGTTCAGTCATTTGCAGTACCTGCATGATGCTGATATTGTCAAGAACATCCCGGATGTTTATAGGTAGTAGCGATCACTCCGAAGTGGATAAAAGTGACAACTGCCCAAGATTTACACTTAAGTTGATCTTTATTTCATATTTGTTGTTCTTTTGCAACAACAAAAAATAGATGGGGCTATAATTACATGTACCCACAACGTTATTATATACATAATAAACGATAGAACACAATACACCCACGACAGGATAGGATACATCCACGATACGATAGGATACATCCACGATACGATAGGATACACCCACGATAGGATAGGATACACCCACGATAGGATAGGATACACCCACGATAGGATAGGATACACGCACGATAGGATAGGATACACCCACGATACGATAGGATACGTAGTAAACCTGATAAACACAAAACTTCACGAAAGACCTGATACACGCAAAACACGTTAAACGATCATCACGATAAACGAAAACCCTGATAGAAATGTAAATTTAGAAGCAATTTGGACGGAATGAAATGTTGATACCTAAAGCATAATTACATTACATGTATGTTGATAATCATATTCAAGGATTTAAATATTCATTATATACCTAAAACGTACAATTTTCTTAATCCACGGTCGTACTGTTTGTTGGGTTTTTTGGGGTTTTTTTTTTTTTAAATATTTTTGATTGTATTTATTTTTAACGCCATCACAGCTAAAATCAGAAAACTAATTTTCTAAATGTGTGAAATACAATGTCACTGAGAATGTTTGTTGTCAAAACACGGGTGATACACAAAATCAGATACATGTGTAGTAGTTGGACATTCTGCCACTACTATTGATATGTTCTTTTTACTTCGCGTTGTGTGGGTTTTTTTAATGATGATACGTGTTATATAACGTATTCAACCCTTTAGATATTTCCAGGTAAGTTTGAGTCCGCCTAGAGTGAGGCTAGTAATAAAATAATAAATAAATAAAGTTTTAAACCTTTAATAAAGTTCAACAATTGTATGATAAATACCCAACATAATAATCCCGGGGAATGGATGTGGCTTGAGAGAAAAATATAATTAAACAGGAAAAATAAAGAAACACTAATCAAAAATACAGGGTGCGGCAACTCCTGATATTTACCTTGTTGCAAGGTTTGGCTCAGAAGAAGCCGTGCTCGGGTTTAAATACAAAAGAATGAGAGTAAAAGTTACCTGTAATGTGATTTGATAATAAATCTAGAAGTAACCAATGAGAAGTTTTGTAATAAATAACGTTTGAAAATAAAAGATAACTCTTTTCTTGTTTCATGAAATAAACAACTCGAATACGAAGATAGGAATTTACGTAGACAAGTAAGTAGAAAATAATGAAATGGAGATAATATAGACCGATACTACCACACATGTATAAGGACGCACACAAGTTCAGTAGTTGGTATATACATAGAATACAGGTGGAAAAAATCGGAAGAAAAGGAGCCTTTATTAGAATATATGTAATACACAATGTAATTTACTGATTTTTCCTTTCAAATCGGAACTTCGTATTTCTCTGTTAGTGATAATTACAAATAATTCTTTATGTAATTCAGATGAAGGAGCTTTCAGATTTACTGCATGTCCTCGGTTTTCTCGGCAAACCACTGCCTACTTTCCAAACTACTTGGAATGAAATTGTGATAAATTTTCACCCTCTCTGGACAGACAAATAGCTCTTCTTTTGCTTTCAAATTGAGAACCTTATCTTCTCCTTCAAATATACTGTATTTCCTCGATTCCTAAAGATAGCTTATTTAACAAAACGAATAAAGCTTTCGGAAAGTATCGTACTTTTCATTATATTTAATATACAATCCCGATAGTTTCCGAAGTTACATGATAAACGATTTTCATAATAAACGGAAAACCCGATACACGCAAAACACGACAGAAAACGGAAAACCTGTTACACGCAAACACGATAGAAAACGGAAAACCTGATACACGCAAAACACGATACAATAGGATACACACACGACAGAGCACGATAGGAATGTCAAAAATAACACTGCGGGTACATGTTGAATGTTGGAAATAATTACACACTTTCTGATTCTGTAAGATTTACCGTTCTTTTGAAATCCCGCAAAATTCAAATTAGTTCTATTTTTACGCTAAAATGTGTCATAAAAACTTCAAAATGTTTTCCCTAGAGTTCTTTTTCTCTGTAACAGATACAAGAAATAGTCGAAAGGAAGGTGTTGCACGT